>NW_003526940.1:2937413-2951782 GCF_000181795.1 Trichinella spiralis
ATTAACAGGATGCGGTTGTTTCAGGTGTAAGTGTGCATATTTAAATGATCTCTTCATAGCGTTGGAATGATAGATAGCACATCTCTATTGCAATTGCTGGGGAATTTGAAGTGGAAATTTCCAAAAACGAATTTGATTACAGAGATTTTACCGAAAAAGTACTTGTGAAGAAAATTAAAGACAAGCATCAAAGTTTGGACAACAAGAGATAAAAATATGGAAAACTGACTGTCGGATTTTGAACAGAAAATATAAAATTAGTAACGAGTCCTTATTACTATCGGTGGCCACGCAAGTTCTCTTGAAAGTGATGTCTCTCAATGGTTAATTAGTGAACCAGGAAACAAATTTTGTGCAATTGACAAACCTTACCAAGTAAATATGAAATTATTACGGCACTCATAAAACAAAATATTTTTTTAGAAGAGCCAAACAAAAGAGCCAGCAATAGCGGTTTGCATTGATGATGCTACAATTTTTGGTCATTTTAATGTAATTGGTCAGAATGTAGAAAATTGCGCATGAAGCCACACATGATGACGGAACTCATTTCATGTCTGAAAACTGTAGTTGAAGAAAACAGAAATAAAATTTACTCTATGTACGTGAGATTTAACAAAATATATTTCAATGAACAGTTCGGCATGAACCATATTTTAGTTTGTTACTTTTCCATACAGTTTATTAAGTTGCAAACTTATTCACGATCGTTTCTGTAATAGGCAATTTTATTATAAGTAGTATACTTTAGCAAGGGTTGCATCGATCATTTGCGCATGCGTTGAGCATTGCTGATGTTATATCTGTCATTTTTTTGTTTGAATAATTGAAAATTCTTTAAAAAAAAGAAATATGCGTTATTTAATTTTCTATTAATTTTGATTTCATAGAAACATGTTTCTGAGCGTTATTTCGCATTTTTTCAGCAAATTAAATCATATTCTTATTATTCAAAACAATCTGATAATATGTAAGTAAGGAATTCATATTGCAAAGCGTACATATCGCAAATGAAACTGATATTACCATATGCATGTTTTTTTCAGCATTCCCTGTCTTCAGTATACAAAAATTTGATATAATTTTTTCTGGAAATGAAATTCTTTCTCTAAAATAATACTTCAATAAACAATCCATTTCGACCACATTATACTGGACATATTCCACCTCACTACTTTTATTGTTTAAATGATATTTTATCTGTGAAATGATAAATTAATGGAAAATGACTGTTCAAGCCATTTTAAAGAAGAACATTTTAGATATGAAGCTTTATTTAAATTATTATATCTGATAAGAAAATATTTATTTGCAGTGCAATGGTTAAACATTTATTTTACAACAATCTGTATTTATTTGATTGAAGAATAAATCTTAGAAAATTTACATCAAAAGAAGCTGCTTAATTATTAATAGGGTGACAAACATTAACGAATCTCAATATGCTTGTTAATGCAGACTGCTTTATAATGCACTTTAGTTGGATTTTTGTTTTATGCTTCTCTTTTCCAAGGTATTCAGTAGCTACATCAAAATGTTATGGTTTGAATGGTGCTGCGCCAGCAGATTGGTAAAAATTATTTTTTAACTTTCTGTTTGTTCTAAACGCCGATGCAGAATATGCGTAGCGTCTCCCTGTGAAAGCAAAGAGAACACTTTCACTTATATGTAATAAATAAAACATTAATAACCATAGAAGCTATAGCAGGACACTAATGATATCATTCGAATTCTACCATGTAATCATATCCATTATTTTCCGAAGAATTTCAAATCATTGTGAATATTTTATTTTAACAGAAAAGAAATAGTGGATTTTTGAATAATTTAATTGCTTTACATGCACGTTTGCAAGATCCATGTAAAAATAACTTGCAAATAAACAGCAGCGGTATTAAGCTACTGAAGTGATTAGCGTACAATGGCAGCAAATGTCAAATACGTTTTTGTGCTGCTGATAATTCTTTCTCCTTAGTTATGTTAAGGAGGAACGTGTCTTGAGCAATAGTTGAAATGTTCCAAAAAGTTAATTTTACATCTTCTTAATAAACAAAACTTTTGCTGCATTAGGTTTTGTAGATAACATTTATTAATTATAAAAAAAATAAAAATTATGAAACGATTAACAAGAGAATTCACTAACTCATCACTTATTCTATATAGGGTTGTTATATACAAAGCTCCAGCTCAAAATAGAGGAAAAGCATTGATTGCGGGCGCTAACCCTAATGCATGGCAAAATACTCAAGATCTTACGGGGCCTAATGGACATGCAGTTGTAAAATCACTTGAACATGTCATTATGGCAGATGCAGCAAACAAATTTATTGCCTACAGCAATATTCCACCGGATGTTCCGAAAGTGAAAACAAAATCAAATAGCAAAGGTAACAACAGTAAACGTTAAAACAAGAAATGAAAATTTTTATAATTATCATTTTTCTCAGGTGTGCTAATGATGAATCCACATGCCCCAGATGAAGCATCATGGATTGTTCACACAATACCAGGATTCCCGAAAGCGCTAAGAGGATACGTATTTCCACCTGCAGAAATTCAGAAAGGACATTTGTTTATCTGTTTGACAATTAAGGGAAGTGAAATTGATGCAATTGGTAAATTCATTTGTATGAAAAAACATTAAATTTACACAGAACTATTTGACAAATGCTTATAATTCCATACAAAAAAAATATGAAGCAATTATAATTGAACAATAATTTCATATGATAAAATGCATGCAATTTCTAGCAATGGCCTTGAGAATTGCAACTCCATTGATATATCACAATGATATACCAGATGCTCAGATAAATTCTCGACCAGATCTCAAAAAATTGGTTAACGGTGAATCAAGATTAACACCACCGCTAACAGTGACACGGCAAATTTCAACAGCAGCTGCTGCAGGATTAAAAGTGACAATATATAGTAAAGGTGAAAAATCAAAATATGGTGAGTCACATGTGCTAAATTTTAGGAACAAACATCTGGCAGAATTTTGCACAACTAACATAAATCTGCTTTCATAATTCATTTTTATTTTACAGTAATAGCATATGCGGCAAACAGAGAAAAGTTTGCTGAAATTAAAATCATAATTATAATTTGATCCTGAGAAACACTTTGTGCGGTAAAGAAAATTTTCAGAATTTTTTTTACAGAAATATAGGATGTTTTTGTAAAACGCTGTTATAATCAACGCAATGAACAGAATGCATTTTTACAGTTGTAAGGTGTGCATTTTTAAAATGATCTCATCATATGCATTTGAATGGATAAATAGCACATCTCTTATTGCAATTTGCTCTGAATTTAATGTAAATTTCAAAAAGAATTAATTACAGAGATTTACCGAAAAGTACTTGTGAAGAAATTAAAGACAAGCATCAAAGTTTGGACAACAAGAGATAAAATATTGAAAACTGACTGTCGGATTTTGAACAGAAATATAAAATTAGTAACGAGTCCTATTACTATCGGTGGCCACGCAAGTTCTCTTGAAAGTGATGTCTCTCAATGGTTAATTAGTGAACCAGGAAACAAATTTTGTGCAATTGACAAACCTTACCAAGTAAATATGAAATTATTAGGGCACTCATAAAACAAAATATTTTTTTAGAAGAGCCAAACAAAAGAGCCAGCAATAGCGGTTTGCATTGATGATGCTACAATTTTTGGTCATTTTAATGTAATTGGTCAGAATGTAGAAAATTGCGCATGAAGCCACACATGATGACGGAACTCATTTCATGTCTGAAAACTGTAGTTGAAGAAAACAGAAATAAAATTTACTCTATGTACGTGAGATTTAACAAAATATATTTCAATGAACAGTTCGGCATGAACCATATTTTAGTTTGTTACTTTTCCATACAGTTTATTAAGTTGCAAACTTATTCACGATCGTTTCTGTAATAGGCAATTTTATTATAAGTAGTATACTTTAGCAAGGGTTGCATCGATCATTTGCGCATGCGTTGAGCATTGCTGATGTTATATCTGTCATTTTTTTGTTTGAATAATTGAAAATTCTTTAAAAAAAAGAAATATGCGTTATTTAATTTTCTATTAATTTTGATTTCATAGAAACATGTTTCTGAGCGTTATTTCGCATTTTTTCAGCAAATTAAATCATATTCTTATTATTCAAAACAATCTGATAATATGTAAGTAAGGAATTCATATTGCAAAGCGTACATATCGCAAAATGAAACTGATATTAACCATATGCATGTTTTTTTCAGCATTCCCTGTCTTCAGTATACAAAAAATTTGATATAAATTTTTCTGGAAATGAAATTCTTTCTCTAAAGTAATACTTCAATAAACAATCCATTTCGTTCACATTTTACTGGACATATTGCTCCTCACTACTTTTATTGCTTAAATGATATTTTATCTGTGAAATGATAAATTAATGGAAAATGACTGTTCAAGCCATTTTAAAGAAGAACATTTTAGATATGAAGCTTTATTTAAATTATTATATCTGATAAGAAAATATTTATTTGCAGCGCAATGGTTAAACATTTATTTTACAACAATCTGTATTTATTTGATTGAAGAATAAATCTTAGAAAATTTACATCAAAAGAAGCTGCTTAATTATTTAATAGGGTGACAAACATTAACGAACCTCAATATGCTTGTTAATGGAGACTGCTTTATAATGCGCTTTAGGTGGATTTTTGTTTTATGCTTCTCTTTTCCAAGGTATTCAGTAGCTACATCAAAATGTTATGGTTTGAATGGTGCTGCGCCAGCAGATTGGTAAAAATTATTTTTTAACTTTCTGTTTGTTCTAAACGCCGATGCAGAATATGCGTAGCGTCTCCCTGTGAAAGCAAAGAGAACATTTTCACTTAAATGTAATATATAAAACATTAATAACCATAGAAGCTATAGCAGGAAACTAATGATATCATTCTAATTCTACCATGTAATCATATCCATTATTTTCCGAAGAATTTCAAATCATTGTGAATATTTTATTTTAACAGAAAAGAAATAGTGGATTTTTGAATAATTTAATTGCTTTACATGCACGTTTGCAAGATCCATGTAAAAATAACTTGCAAATAAACAGCAGCGGTATTAAGCTACTGAAGTGATTAGCGTACAATGGCAGCAAATGTCAAATACGTTTTTGTGCTGCTGATAATTCTTTCTCCTTAGTTATGTTAAGGAGGAACGTGTCTTGAGCAATAGTTGAAATGTTCCAAAAAGTTAATTTTACATCTTCTTAATAAACAAAACTTTTGCTGCATTAGGTTTTGTAGATAACATTTATTAATTATAAAAAAAATAAAAATTATGAAACGATTAACAAGAGAATTCACTAACTCATCACTTATTCTATATAGGGTTGTTATATACAAAGCTCCAGCTCAAAATAGAGGAAAAGCATTGATTGCGGGCGCTAACCCTAATGCATGGCAAAATACTCAAGATCTTACGGGGCCTAATGGACATGCAGTTGTAAAATCACTTGAACATGTCATTATGGCAGATGCAGCAAACAAATTTATTGCCTACAGCAATATTCCACCGGATGTTCCGAAAGTGAAAACAAAATCAAATAGCAAAGGTAACAACAGTAAACGTTAAAACAAGAAATGGAAATTTTTATAATTATCATTTTACTTAGGTGTGCTAATGATGAATCCACAGGCCCTAGATGAAGCATCATGGATTGTTCACACAATACCAGGATTCCCTAAAGCGTTAAGAGGATACGTATTTCCACCTGCAGAAATTCAGAAAGGACATTTGTTTATTTGTCTGACAATTAAGGAAAGTGAAATTGATGCAATTGGTAAATTTATTTGCATGAAAAAGATTACATTTACGCAGAACTATTTGGAAGATGCTTCACATTTCATGCAAAAAAAGAATTTGAAGCAAATATGTTTGAATAATAATTAAATATAATAAATGCATGCAATTTCTAGCAATGTCCTTGAGAATTGCAACTCCACTGATATATCACAATGATATACCAGATGATCCAGTTCGACCAAATCTGAAGAAATTGGTTAATGGTGAATCAAGATTAACACCACCGTTAACAGTGACACGGCAAATTTCAACAGCAGCTGCTCCAGGACTGAAAGTGACAATATATAGTAAAGGTGAAAAATCAAAATATGGTAAGTTACATGTGTTACTGCTAAATTTTCAGAACAAACATCTGGCCGAATTTTGCTCTGCTGATATAAATCTGCTTTCATTCGTCTTTTGTATTACAGTAATAGTATATGTAGCAAACAAAAAAGTTTGCTGAAATTCATGATTATAATTTGATCCTGAGAAACACTTTGTGCGGTAAAGAAAATTTTCAGAATTTTTTTTACAGAAATATAGGATGTTTTTGTAAAACGCTGTTATAATCAACGAAATGAACAGAATGCATTTTTACAGTTGTAAGGTGTGCATTTTTAAAATGATCTCATCATATGCATTTGAATGGATAAATAGCACGTCTCTTATTGCAATTTGCTCTGAATTTAATGTAAATTTCAAAAAGAACTAATTACAGAGATTTACCGAAAAGTACTTGTGAAGAAATTAAAGACAAGCATCAAAGTTTGGACAACAAGAGATAAAATATTGAAAACTGACTGTCGGATTTTGGACAAAAGTATAAAATTGGTAACGAGTCCTATTAGAATCGGTGACCATGCAAGTTCTCTTGAAAATGATGTCTCTCAATGGTTAATTAGTGAACCAGGAAACAAATTTTGTGTTATTGACAAACCTTACCATGTAAATTTGTAATAATTGAAAAGCAATTGTAGAACAATATGTTTTTTTAGAAAAGTCAAACAAAAGAGCCAGCAATGGCGGTTTGCATTGATGATGCTACAATTTTTGGTCTTTTCAATGTAATTGGTCAGAATGTAGAAAATTGCGCATGAAGCCACAAGGCTGATGATCGAACTCATTTTATATATGATAACTTCAAATGAATAAAATGGAAAGAAAATTTACTGCATGCACCTAAAATTTAACTAAATACATTTAAACATCAACGGTCAACTACAACCATATTTTTATTCTTGGTTTTCTAAGTAGTTTATTAAGTTTTTAACTCAATCAAAATGTTCAAAGCAACCTTTCTGTACTGAGCAATTTTATGCAAATTAGAATACTTTAACTGAGATTGAACAGATCGGTTTCCGTATGCATTGACCATTACTAATGTTATATCTGTCAATTTTTCGTTTGAATAATTGAAAATTCTACGTTATTTAATTTTCTGTTAATTTTCATTTCATAGAAACATATTTCCATGTGCTATTGCGCATTTGCCAACAACCGAAATCATATTCTTATTATTCAAAACAATTTGATAATATGTAAGTAAGGAATTCATATTGCAAAGTGCTCATTTTGGAAAATAAAACTGATGTTAACGGTATGCATATTTTTCAAAGCATTCCTTGTCTTCAATATACAAAGCATATAAAATTCATTTAAAATAAGTATTCATTTGATATAATTTATTCTGGAAATAAATTTTTCTCTTTAATATGATATTTCAACAAATAATCAATTTCGATCACATTTTACTGGACATATTGCTCCTCACAATCACAACCTCATATCCCTACGGTTATTATAAGGGGTTTGGTTGGACCCCAGCAACGGAAAACTAAAAATACCTCAGAAGTTGATTTCCAGCTGAGTTGAATCAAACGTTGTGCAGTAATTGTTATAGGCCAGGTCAACAACCTTCAGCCTGAAGGATTTTTTGAAAGCCCAATAGCAGTTTGTGTGTGATTAATTTTCTTTTGTTAGTATGAAGAAAAGGCATTGACGTCACATGGAATATCAGAAGTTGATCTTCAATAATAGATAAAATGAGAAATCAGAACAAATGTTGCAAAAGATCGTAAACTAGCATTAGCTAATTACTGACCAATCGCGAGCAATCTTTCAGAGAACAGTAGATCACATGAAATTTCGTTAGTAACAGATATTTCAGTCATGAATGTCTACAATTTTTTGTCGGAGGCAGAACAGAACAGCGAGTTTAAAACAGAGATAATATCAGATGATGAAGATATCATCCTTTCTGATTTCTCTGAAGAAAAATTAAAAGGAACAAGAAGAAAATAACTATGTTGTCTATATTTGCGTGCACGCGCATATTTGAATTAGAAATTTCAAAAAGGAAGCGGTATCTTTGACAGTAGGTGACTTGTTGTACAGATATAATTCATCAGCACCGATTAGACTCACAGCTATAAACAATAGCTTGCAGGCGTGTGAAAAATAATTACACCGGTCAATCAAGATTACATACGCCAACATCATTTTGTCTACCTTAATTATCACTACCGCGACAATAAAAATTTTTGTGAAAAAAAGAGGCTTCCGGTTGATTTTAGCTGCCACGACTTTTTTTATTGGTTCACACATATCAGCTAACGTGCAAATGCAAATAAAATAGTGGGGCCAGCCAAACCTCTTTTGGTAAAAGTTGCGTGCAAAAGTGTTTTACTAATCGTAGGGTTAAATGATATTTTATTATCGGTAAAAGAATAAATTAATGGAAAATGAGTGTTCAAGTCATTTTAAAGAAAAACATTTTAGATGTAAAGCTTTATTTAAATTATTATATCTTATAAGAAAATATTTATTTACAGTGCAATGGGTAAACATTTATTTTACAAGTTTACAATCTGCATTTATTTGATTGAATAATAAATCTTAGAAAATTTACAACAACAAAAGAAGCTGCTTAATGATTTGATAGGGCAACAAACATTGACGAATTACAAGATGCTTGTTAATGCAGATTGCTTCATAATGCATATTAGATGGGTTTTTGTTTTATGGTTATCTTTTCCCAGATATTCTCTAGCTACATCAAAATGTTATAATTTAGATGGCACTGCGCCAGCTGATTGGTAAGTGATTGTCATTTTGCAATTTTCTGTTTGTTCAGAGCGTTTTGGTTTTCAATGCAGAATATGCGTAGCGCTTTCTTCTGAAAGCAAAGAAATCACTTTCAGCGTTTTTCTTGCATGTATTTCATTGAGAGTTAATAAAATACATTGATGGTGGACTCAAATTCATATAATAAATTTTTCAACACAATCATGAATTACAGCGACAGCTCTTCATAACATATTAAGCATTTGCATTTGCAATTACAGTGAAACTCGGATATAACAATGGGCATTGGGGACAGAGATTTTGATCGTCATAACCGGGTTTGCGTACATATAGTTAGTTTATTGATACATATATGGTTAAGTTTATTCGAAAACTTCACTTCTGGTGAAAAAGTCTTCCAAGGTTGTCTGACGCGTTTCGGTCTGTGATCTTTGACGAATTGTATTGTAGAGATGGCTTTAACAATTCCTTCGTCAGCACTTTCCGTAGCTTCAATAAATCGCTCCAGATGGTCAACGCAATCATTTAATTCCGGGTATGTTTTTAACGGGATACTTTCAACAGTTGCTGTATCCGTGTCAGAGTCGTCACTGTTCTCCTGTTTGTCGCAATGGATGTCATTTACTATGTCATCCATTGTTAATACATCGGACGTAATAGCAGCGGCGTCTATATCTACATAGTCGTCAAGTTCAGAAATTTCATCAAATTGAGAAATGCTTTCCCTCCGCTTTGTACTGCTGCCTTAATGCAGGCCACACTGAATTGAACCAACTGTCAACGCTTTTAGTGTTTGAAGACCTTGCTTTGCCACACAGTCGTCCACTGCAAATGTTATGCCTAGCTTCAAACTGGTCAAGCCATCCAGTGGTGCACGTAAAATCAGTATAACCAAGCACTGTATCAAATTGCTCAGCTTTAATTTTTAAAATTGGTCCACTGATTTGGGTTCCAGTTTTGAAATTTTGCCCTCGAAACCATTCCATCAATGCTATCAATGTCGGTTTTCTCACAAAGCAAAACCTTTTCGCAGATGTGATGCCATTTTCATGTGCATCTAGAATAGCGCTTTGATTTTTCCAAATTATAGAAACAGTCGACTGTGATGAGCCAAACTGCTCACAAACCGAAGAATTTTTCGTACCATCATTCAATGCATAGATGATAGCAAGTTTTTCTTTCACAGACAATGACTTCCTCTTAGCGAGACTGAGCGATATATTAAAAGCACAACGCGCAACAGCTCTGCACCGTCAGTTGCGTCACCACAGTTGTGTGACGTCATTCACTACTACTGCAGCTTACGAAAGCTCACAATTGTTATTGATTTCTATCGTTATATCCAAGTTTCAAGATTGATATAAAAAGTGTTTTTCATGTATACCACATAGCCAAACCAACCAAGGATAAAATTTTTATCGCAGTAGCCGAGACATCGTTATAACCGAGTTCTACTGTATATCATTTTAATTTTATCATGTGTTCATATCATTATTTCCCGTAGCAGCTCAAGTAACAGTGATTTCTTTTAGCAGAAAGGGATTTTGCTTATCCATTGAATATTTTTTTCACAAGAATGTAGTTTTTGAATGCAACAGCTTGCAAAGAAACTTATTGTAACTTGGCGAATTATCTGAAAAATCCTGAACATGCTAGCATATGGAAATTATCTAATTTAAGCTGTTTTTATGCTGTTTCCATACCTTTAAGTATGCTTAAACTTCTTTCATTATTTTATTTCTTACTTAGTTGAAAAACCATTTCCTATCTTATCACAACGTAAGGTTATTATTTAAGAAAAGAATCTGATTGCTTTACTTTGTTGGGCAAGGACAAATTTCAGTGATGGCACATTATGAAATAATATTTACATACTATTACACACAATTTCAATATTTATGTGAAATCTGTATGCAATATTGCAAAATTTAATTGCTGCAATAGCATTCTAAATGCCGAATTAGCACAGTAGTTTTTTTTTGAAAATTCAAATTATATTTAATTGGAATGAAATAAAGAAACGACGCAATTCAACTGGAAAAATTAAATTAATCACCTGTGGATTCATGGTCAAGAATGCCTGAAATAACACTTGCACAAATTGCAACAATTGCACAAATTATTGTTGACTTGCCAACTAATGCAAATTGAAAAATTCAGCTGTTTCTGATCAACCATTTTTCAGGTTATTAGGGTAATGCACATTTATGTAATAAAAAGTTTATGAAATTGATATACATGGAATAAAGAAAGTAAAGTTTTTTAAGCTTATTTTATTTGCTCCATATGTGCATTGGGAATATACGCACCAAAATAATTAATAAATGGACAGAAACGATATTATATTGCTGAATCAGTTAATATACGATGGTGGCATATATTAAATACATTTTTGCGCTGGTGATAGCCCTAGTCAATCATGTTAAAACTGTAAAAGATGGTAGTGCTTTTAGCAAAAGTTTGAAGTTTTCATCCGCCAAGTCGTTTTTACATTTTTATGTATTCTGCATATAGAAAATTTTTTCTGCTTCACATTTTATAAATAACTATTATTAATTATAATAGTATAATAAAAATTATAAAACTACTAACAAAAGAATTTAGCTATTTACCACTTATCCTCTATAGGTTTATTGTGTATAAAGCTCCTGCGCAAAATGCAGGAAAAGCATTAATTGCAGGAGGTGGTGCCGCTGCATGGCAAAATATTGCTGATCTTACTAGGGGTGCTGGACATGCAGTTGTAAAATCACTTGAACATGTCAATGCGGCAAATCCAGAAAACAAATTTATTGCCTACAACAATATCCCACCAGATGTTCCCAAAATAAAAACGAAATCAAACAGCAAAGGTAACAAGAATTTGGCTTGCACAAAGAATTACATATCAGGTAATCACCATTCTGTTTAGGTGTTTTGATGATGAATCCAAGAGTCGCAGATGAAGCTTCATGGATTGTTCATACAGTACCAGGATTTCCAACAGCATTAAGAGTATACGCATTTCCACCGGCAGAAATTCAAAAAGGACATTTGTTTATCTGTTTAACAGTTAAGGAAAGCGAAATTGATGCAATTGGTAAATTAATGAGATTTGAACGCATGGAATACTTTTTCGCATGTAGTCTGTTTAAGTTTGGAATTTGATATACACAAAACGTAAAAGAAATATAATGGAATAATGATTTTATCTAAATACATACACATAATTAATGATCTATTGCTTGTTATTGTTTAGCTATGACTTTGAGAATTGCCACTCCATTGTTATACCACAATGATATCCCTGAAAATGAGATCAATTCTCGACCAAATCTTCAAAAATTGGCTGAGGGTCGATCAAGATTTATGCCACCGTTAACAGTGGCACAAGAAATTTCAACAGCAGGCCCTGGAGGATTGAAAGTGGCAATTTATAGTAAAAGTGAAAAATCAAGATATGGTAAATCATTTTTTTATGTATTTAACACTAGAACAAAGCCTACACAGTTAGTTATAAAATGAGTCTGTTTCATTTATTCATTTATTCAATAGAAATAATACGTGCAACCAAATGAAATAACTAACCAAAAGTCGATGCAAAGCTAAACCTCATGATCTGAGGTAAAATCAGCAGTGTTCACTTATATCAATGTATCAACCTTTAATGGGATATGAATGCATAATATTTTTTGACGTCATGTATATGGTGAATAGAACCGCGTTTTATAGTAATTAGACGTATTCAGTTAGGCTATTTTATAAATAATATATACTTTAATAAAGGTCTTATGGTGGTAATATTTAAATTTTATGTAGTTTTTAAGAAACAGATTGCTGCAAGAATTATAGAAAATGCTTGTAAAGAAGTTGAAAAATATTAAAGTTTGGAGAACAAGAAAAAATACTGAACAGTGATTACAGAAACTTTGGCAGAAATATGTAGATGGTGATAAGTCTAATTTCTGTCAATGACCATTGCACGTTCTCTTGATGCTATTTTGTTAAATTATTTGCCATAATAATAATTTGATACACAGCAGCGATTTGTACAGTGGAGAAGAAATTCATTTTGAGAATTGAAAATAATTTTGCAAAATATCATCAAAATCAAAGCAATTAATAGAATACAGTTTTCTAATAGATCTTAACAGATAATCGTATGTGTTGTATTAAGATAATCTAAACATAAATTTTGAACTGATAAAAATAACATAATATTTTTTTGCATCTCTATCTCAGTGCAAAGAAACCCATTGCAGATATTTACCGAAGAGTACTTGTGAAAAAATTGAAGGCAAGCATCAAAGTTTGGACGACAAGAGATAAAACATTGAAAAGTGATTGTCGGATTTTGAACAGAAATATAAAATTAGTGGCAAGTCCCATTGCTGTTGATAATCAAGCAAGTTCTCTTGAAAGTGATGTCTCTCAGTGGTTAATTAGTGAACCAGGAAACAAATTTTGTGCTATTGACAAACCTTACCATGTAAATTTGTAATAATTGAAAAGCAATTGTAGAACAATATGTTTTTTTTAGAAAAGTCAAACAAAAGAGCCAGCAATGGCGGTTTGCATTGATGATGCTACAATTTTTGGTCATTTCAATCGAATTGGTCAGAATGTAGAAAATTGCGCATGAAGGTACAAGGATGATGTCGGAACTCATTTCATATCTGAAAGCTTTGGTTGAATAAAACAGAAATAAAATTTACTCTATGTACGTGAGATTTAACAGAATGTATTTTAGCATGAACAATTCAACAGGGACCAGATTTTAATCTTTTATGTTCAAATAATTTAGTCAGTTCAAAGCCATTCATATTGTCAAATGCAACATTTCTGTGATGAACAGTTCTATGCTAATTAGAATACTTTAGCAATGAATGAGCAGATCATTTTGCGCATGCGGTGACAATACTGATGCCATTTCAGAAAACTTGTCATTTGAAAATTTTTTCGAAGAGAAAGTGTACATTATTTAGCTGATTTTCTTTTTTTTTGAGAAAAAAATTTTTTCCCTGTGATTTGGTTCATTTGTTCAATAAATTGCAACTGAAACTACATTATCATGACTCCATGCAATTAAATACAACAGGAGTAAAAATGTTATGCTGTAAAACGTTTGCATTCATTGTTTCAACATATTTTATCTCTCATTTGGCATTTCATTTTTGTGCATTTCCAACTTTTTAGGTCATTTTTCCTTCTTATTATTTTTTGATTTTGTGCATCATTTATAAGGGTTATCGTTTTTTGAATTTTTAGATTGTCGTTTCTTTTCACTCAGATTCACAAGCCAGCAAGAAAACAGGCAGTGAAAAAGCAAAATTTAAAGCTCAATTGCAATAAATTGCACTTCTTACAAATATGCTCTTTGATTCAACGTTTGTGCATCATGCATGAAGTCGGTTTGGTACTACTCGGTCCCGCTTTTCTCTCATTGGTCATTACCCACGCTATTTTATTGGACCGTCAAATCT
>NW_003526940.1:2951792-2974213 GCF_000181795.1 Trichinella spiralis
GATGAATAGGCTAACAGCTGTGGGCATTTTATTACTTGTTGATTTTTCCATCGTATTACAATCGCCGTTAAACTGGTCATCAAACAATTTCTGACACGAAAAAACTATGCATACATCTCGTATAATTGCCAGGCTGAAATGTAATTTATCGACGAGTAATCATCTGCTGTTTGAAATTCTTATGAACCAGTTTTTTATGTACTTTGGGTGATAAAAGTAGAACCCTCTGGTTGCGGATGCCAACAAAGAAAGAAATGGACTGCACCGAGCAGAAAAGCTTTTGAAGCTTCTTCATTTCACAGAGCATCATGTTCTTTGATGGAGGTAGACCCGATTTCCCCTCTGACTCCGCCTACTTCTTCGCAGTAAAATTTCATTGGTTGCTGCTCTGACGCGTGCCTGTAAATTTCATTTGTTGTCACTCCTATGCATTTTATTTGTCAAATATTATTTCATTCTATTTGTCAAATTTTACTTTATTCTATTTGTTAAATTTTATTTCTAACCTTTTGACTGTTTTATAATAATTCTGTTGTTCTCAGATTGAGGAAAGTAAGAGAATGAAATTACGATGAAAAAAAACAATACAATACAATACAGACTGGAGCAAAATGGCGTTTTTTATCGTATTAATGTAAATGTTGAGAAATCTTTTCTCAATATCTGCTCATCACTATGTAAAAATTCCCGTGGCAACAAAGCATTGCTCCTGGTACGAAAACAACAATTGCGCGACGCCAGTTGCATCCTTTGTTTTTCTTGATGTTAAACAATGGAATGGCAATTAAATCATCAAAAAGTCAGCGTTCTGTAATATATTTGTCACAACTTTTGTGGTCAGTTGCTGAAAAAGCGTCAAATTGAAATGAGGCTGACAGCGCACCTGTTCAGATTCCGGCTAAGCTGCACAGTCTAAGGGATGGCGTGCCCACGCCGATTTATAATTGCTTTTCATTTATTTTATCGAGGACGCCGGATGCGGAGTGACGCCAAGAAAAAGATATAAATACAAGTGCGGAGGGAGGAGGGACATTAACACGGAACACGCCGTATCGAATACCGCCTGAACCGTTTCTTTTCTCTCGCTATATCATTATTGTTACTCACTGTTTGTTCTGAATAAACCGATTCTTAGTCAAACCCACTGTCATTGATATTTTATATTTAACACATACAGTCCACTACCAAAGAATCCTCAAGTTCGAACTAAAGATTTTTCAACACATTTTCTGGTCCTCCGAGCCGGATTGGAACCAGCGACCTATGGATCCAACTCGTGATACTACCAGCAACCGAACACTCCCCACAAATAACCCGACAGGAAACATGGCCAGCCCAAGGAGCCGAACCAGAGCATATGATGCCGAAGGATCGGCACTGCAGTACTGGATAGATCGACTGCAAAGACTTTGCGCTGGACATACGGATGTAGAAGCCATGCGCGAAGCAACCAAAACGTTGGGACGTGCAACACAACTATTTTTTGAATCGCGGCAACGTTACTTAGATAGCTTGCCGGAGGAAGAAAGAAATCCAGCAATAATAGAATTCGACGAACTGATCGACAAGCTCAGAACCACCCAATGTCAAGCCGACGAACTGCTGGCAACCGCTGAAACACCATCGTCGGCCGAAATTACCCAACCACCAGCCACCAAAAACAACGATCCCAAGACCAACTCGACCAGGCCGATCCCAAAATTACCAAAATTCGACGGAGACATCCTCCAATTCAAGGCCTTTTGGGATCAGTTCAACGCAGCAGTGCATCGAAGAGACGATCTCGAAGATGTCACAAAATTTGTGCATCTTCGATCCTGCTTAGCTGGTGCAGCATTACACGCAATTAGTGGCGTGACAACAGCAGCCGAAAACTACCCGGCTGTGGTGCAACTACTACACGACCGATTCTATCGGGTATCGGACGTGTTGGACGCGCATATCCTCAAGATCTTTAGCGTCCCAAAGGAGGTCGCCAAAGGAAGGGAAGGTCTGCTAGCTCTGCATGACAAGCTAAACGGCCACCTATTGGAACTCAGAGCGATCGGAAGGGATCTCGATACCACGGTATCCGGTTCCCGGACCGCACTACCGCAACTGGTGGCCCAATTGCCAAAGAACATCCAATCCCGGTGGAAGGATCAATGTGGCAAATCGACGGAAGAACCGACCTCTCAGACCTTCCTGGACTTCTTAGCAGAACAAGCCCGGTGCGCTGTGGACCTCGTACAGTCCACACAGGGAGAGAGAATACCCTCCCCCACGCATAAACACACGGTGATGGAGAGTCAGCGGAAGCGATCTCGCCCCCTTCGTCAAACAATTGGAGCCTTTCATACATCTCTCCATCCAACCTGTCCGGTGTGCCAAGGTAAACATCGTGTAACGGTATGTCCACAGTTCCTGAACCAACAGTGGTCAGAACGAAAGGCAACGGCGGTGCGCCTCGGCCTGTGCTTCATTTGCCTAAGTCAAGGCCATACATCACAGCGATGTGCGATGAGACAACGGGGCTGGAGAACTCACCATTTGCTCACTGAAACGGCTCCCAACCGCCGAACATCACAGCCAAAACCATCTGACACCTCAATTCCACCTCCCGCGAAGAAAACGCGGTCTGAACCCAGTGAGGAAACATTCACCCGTGTATTACTCGCCAATATACGCGGCTCAACGAGAATCCGGTTTCAAACAGTGAAAGCCATTGCTACTGGTGCAAACGGACAACGGCTAACGGCAACTGCTTGTTCGACAGCGGTGCTGAAACAGCCCTAGTGACAGAAGAAGTAGCAAGAGCCTTGAATTTGGTGGGAACATCGGAGACCGTCACGGTGAAAGGAATCGGTGGAATCCAATGCGCCCCAACGGTGGCCAGAAGAGTCCGGTTCCGTCTAAGCCCCGTAGATACAAACCAATCCGGTGTGGGTGATAAGTCCATTGAAGCACTAACACTTCCACGAATCTGCGATGATATCCCTTCCGTCCCAGTCCGGTGTGACAAGTGGAAGCATCTACAACACCTGCAGCTCCCAGAGGAGGAAGATGAGAAACTGCCTATCCACGTGTTAATCGGTGTGGATTCGTATGGACGATTTCTCGGTGAGAAACTCCTACGAGGAAATCCAACAGACCCGGTTGCTATTGAAACAACTCTGGGATGGGTTGTCTTTGGTCCGGTGAATCCACCGTCAACGTCTCAATACCGGTATCATTGTGCTCAAATAGAAGACCACATGGAACAGACACTGAGAAAGTTCTGGGAACTCGACTCCATCGGCATCCAGCACCAAGAAGACAAGACGACCAAAGACGCGGTAAGCCGTCAATTCTTTAATACGTTAACATATGAATGGCAGGAAAGCAAAGCAGCTTTAATTTAAAAATTCTTATGACCATCATAAATCTCAATATTATTAGTATTCTGAACGTATTCAAAAGATGAAGCAGACGATTTTATGAAATTAAAAAAATTTTAAGGTTTGTCTTAAAGAAAGTAGCAATCAAAGTCAAAGATATTCTGCTTGCTAGTAGCTAAATACGTTTTCAATGTATGCAAACACTTACTGTCGATTGTAATCCAAAATCAGCATTGCCTTATCATTTTGGTACTGCTAATAATATATTTATTTGAAGGTTAATTTGGAAAGTGAGCTTATAATATTTTTCTTAATTAAAATCTGGTTGTTTTGCTAATAACAATCATATTCATTAAATGGGTTATGAGTCGCATTCGATGTTTTATAAGATCCACAAGTACATTAATGTTGTTTGTTTGTGATATTGAAAAGTCGTTTGTTAAATAATCTGCACAAATTGTTTGCATCAATATAAAACAAATAAAATTCATTGAATTAAATGAACTAATAAAAATTCACAAGCATTTAAATATTTATTATGCACATATGATGTTTTTTTTTATTTTTTTACACAATTTTATCACATTATTTTGCAACATCTACCTGCCAAAATTTAGTGGGAAGAGCTGCAACCGGCTAGTAAGTAAATGCTGGTTCTTTTAAAGATTTCAATAGCATTTTCCTGTACTTCATATACCATTAAATAAGATATTCAAATAATCTCTTTATATTTCATTTCATTATATGATTTCAGAAATGTTCAACAATGTTTGTGCAAAAAACATGAGAATAATTTGTTTGGACAAGATATCAAAAATGATTGCAGAATTTTTCGGAGAAATATAAAATTAGTAGCAAGTTCTATTTCTATTCAAAGCTATCGATGAACACCTGAAAGTAATAACAATTGTCAATGGTTTATCAGTGAAGCAGGAAGCAAATATTGTGCTATGGACATGCTTTATCACGTTAATTTATAGTTACAGAAATGTAGTTGTATTTTAAAAAATTTCTAAAATGAAATCTTTAATTTCATTGTTTTTGGAAAAGTCAAACAAAAGAACCGGCAGTTATAGTGTTTCATCGATGCTGCAACCATTTTCAGTTGTATCTGAGATGTTGGTCATGTTACAAGCAAAGCAATTTATTAACGAAAAGTCAGCGCTATTCCTTATTACTTGCTGATTTTATTTTTTCATTACTTTGCTATATTTACTTCTGCTCTGACAAATTTTTCTTACATGCAGAGCTAACAAGCAATCAGTTTTCTCACTGTTCATCTAAAATAACATTGTTAATAATCCTCAAATTTCAAGTAATTTATACTTTTTAAGGCGCTTCGATTTTATGTTGAATTTTACATAACGCTTCTATTACATTTAATATTTAATTTCATAATCATGCATTTGTGAATTTATTTTGATCATGATAAATAATACATAATTATTACATAATTTGGAAAGTCACATTCAAGATGTTTATTTTATAATTTAAAGACTTTTATGCATTTGCTCAAATTTAAAATTGCATACATTTTGCATGAAAACAAACAATAATAAAATAATATTGTTAACTAATTAGCGGTTTTTAATATTGCGCATGCAATTGCATGAAATCACAAGATATTTTAATTGTAAGCCTTTTTACAATTCCTTTTTTATTTACTGCAGATATTTCTACACAGCAAAGTATCATGTTATATTTTATAAGTATATATTGGAATTTTATGTTATAATTTTTTTTAAATCACAGCAACAAATTCTAACTTATTTGAAAATGCAGAAAAGCTACTGATGTGCATTTGCACTTTTTGATAATCTTTTGAAAAATGTTCTTAGGAAAGTAGCATATTATTGAATTTTAGCAGAGGCCCAAAAAAGGTAATATTAAAATAGCAAAATTTAAAATGATTATTATGTTATTTATTTCGTTTAGATGGTGTAGCTTAGATAGAGATACATATGTATGAGGAAGAATTCGCACACTGTGTTAATTTTAGTGAGATGAATGAAGAAAGTGAAGCAATTTGGAAAAAAATGATATTAAAATCTTCCTTTTTCTGAAAGCAGCCTTTGAATGATTTTGTTATAGCTGAAAACAATTTATACATTACGATAGTTGTATGGTATTGAGAAGATATTTTTTATAATTTCTTGTTTAAAAAGAAATGTGTTGAAAGAGATAGCCTACGGGTCTGCTTAGAATAAATACACTGGAATTTATTGATTTTATATATCATTGGTAGCACTGATCGAATAGCAAGCAATAACAGCTATTGAATGTAGGTGAAATTGCTTCATTCCCTTCTTATTTTGCCTCGAGTGAAAATGCGTAATAGACAATGCATATAAAAGCGCTTCATGAGCAAGCAATTAAGAGAATTTTTCAGCTAACATCACTTGCTGATGATTGCTGCGTAAACTCTAATCTTTCACTCTCTTCCCTTTCATTTTCATTTTCATTTTTTGTGCTGCATGTATTGCTGCTTCTTATTATAATAAACTGTTGCAAGTATTCTTGGTTACTTGATACTGATCGTCTTCACATATTTCAACAAAATGAAAATATATGCATATTTATTTGCTTGTTTATTTGTATCTGATTTGTATGATTTGTTTGAGCAGTGAGACTTGATTTTCTAATGCTTGCGCTGAGTATGAGTTGATTTGACACTGAGAAGATTTTCCGCATAAACAACCTGTAAATAAATCACCAGAAGTGATATCACGGCAAGCAACTGGCGACAGACGGAGATATTTGTCATTTCATTTTCTTTAAGCCATTGTTTTGACGTTTGAAAAAAATTGATGTCATCATATTATTTGTCACATCTCTCCACAAAAGGAATCATTCCGACAACCATCAGAAAATACCAACCAGTTAGTAAAGAGAACTAACTAGGTTGAGTGGAAATGTTAAATCAGAGCTTTTAATTTATACAATAACTGATTTATTTTATAGAAATTGTTTCATTGCAAGTTAATATTACTTCTAATTAATCAGTAAAAACTGTGTCAGCTGCCGTTACAAAGATTTTATTTGATAAATCAAAATTCCAAAAATGGTTTCTTTATTTAAAGATGAAAAGTAATTGGTGTAATGTTATCTTTGCTTTGTGGTTTAACATTCAACAGTTGATATGGTTGGATCGAAATATTTGTATTCAACGGTACAGTTTTTCAAATCTCCATAACCCTTACAGTTTTCGTAGACTTTCTTATAAGAGTTATACCGTTTCTAAAATTGCACAGAGCTGAATATATTCATTCAGTTTCACATCAACATGCATTTACCACTTTAATAGGGCAAACTGTTTGTTTCAGTAAAACTTGAAAACGGGAAGAGATTCCCATATTAAAACCAATTACAATTTTTTCCAACCAAAGATATGTTCCATTTGTTTTCTTCCTATCTGTTTCGAATATAGCTTGCTTTACTTGTTCTTTTATGTCAGCATCTGAATCAGTGTATTCTGTTGTTCCACCCAACATTTGGCTATGTTGTGGTACAACCTGAAAGTAATATCAAACATCCATTAAAAAAATGTACAACTTTGAATAAAGTGAGTGGATTTTTTTAGAAATCGCCTTTGTTATTATTAAACTAATACCAGGAGAGAAATTCAAAAAAAGTATATTTAAAAAATCAGTGAAAATGCATATTTTATTAAATAACTTCATTGAAAATTTTCTGAAAGTCATTTTTTATTATAAAATATTACTGTGACATATTTTTATAAAGTAGCAATTGACTTTAAATTTGTTCCTGTCAGATTCGAATATAGCCTGCTTTCTTACCTGTTCTTCTACATCATCAATTGAATCAATATATATCGTTCTTCTTCTATTCGCCCTTTGGTCACGTTGCGGTATAATCTGAAAGTAATATCAAGCATCCATAAAAAGTATGTACAGCTTTGAATGAAGTAAAAAGAATGAATTTTTGGAAAATGCTTTTGTTATTTGTAAACTAATAAAACTGGAGAAATTCGAAAAAATTATATTTGGAAAAAGCAGTGAAAATGCAGAATTTCATTAAACAACTTCATTTATAATTTTCTGAAAGTTATTTTTTATTTTTAAATATAACTGTGAAATGTCTTTTGTGAAACAGTAATTCCCTTTAAATTCTAAACATCAAACCTAGGTTTTAACAGAGTGTTCCTTTTAAAACTTAAAATTACATTTGATGAACGAATTTTCAGGGAATATCTCAACATCATGCAAAATATGGAATAAAGAAAATTATATTAAATCAATTACTGAAAGTTATTGATGAAGGTTGCTTTTATAATTTACATTAAAATTCTGGTTTATTTTGAATAAATAATATGAATTAAAATGCATACTATCGATTCTTCTACTTTCTTTACACAAAGGGCAGTTGCTGTTAAAGGATCATGATACTTATATTCGATTCTACACTTCTGTTTTTCACTTTCAGCTCGGCACTTTTTTAGTACATCGTTATAGGAAGATACCTGTTATTGAAAAATTCAATGAAAGCTAGTGAATTCTCATTTGTGGGAAGCGGCTTTAAAATTAAGGTAACATACGTCATGTGAAACTTGGCAATCAGTATTTTGTACAACGACTTGCATGATGGTAAAGATTCCCATGGTTGAAACTTCTTCCACTCTTACCAGTTTGTGAAATACACCGAATTTTTGTTTTGTGTCCGATAAGAATAATGCCTCCTGAGCTTCTGGGAACATAACAGCAGCATCTCTACCATGAAGGGTTGTTCCACCAAGCATCTCAATCTTAAATTTTTCATTGCATATTTCATAAACGCATAATCGAAGTGAAATCATGTATTTGCAGTGCCAAAAATGGCATTTATTAAAAACAAGTAAAATATATGCTTTATAGCAACATCAAACACAAATTGCTTAACCCTCATCCGGGCGGCAAATTTTATACCTTAATCCGGGCACATGTCTACATATGTTGACACTAGAAATTTCGTCGTGTTTAGTTCCTGTACATGATGTTAAAATGATTATTTTTTCAAGAGCTAATGATAATTTCACAAATAGATTACTTATTTTATTCAATGCAAGCGCTACACATTTTAATGATTTTATGGCTGCTACATATATATTTTTTACATGAATGGCAGCGGTTTCACGTTGATTTTCGACTTTCCTTCGACGTCCTTGCTCTCGGTGTTTTGATGGATTTTGTCGTTTCATAACTGATATCTGTAACATTTATGATTTTGGGGCAGTCTGTAGCGGATGAAGGCATGCTTAGCTTGTGCATAGATTTTTGATTTTGATACCTCATTTCGATGTGTTGTTTGACCAGCTGAAAGCTCTCTCATAAAACGCTTCTTTGTCTTCTGATAACTTTGCTGATGTCTCATCAGTAAGAATGCGTTGTTGATGCACACCTCAATGATGAAGTACAACCCATTATTTTGGCCTATGATGTTTGTTCTTTTGAAATCTTGCTGGTTGTCTACTTTCACCTTTGCGTGGCATGAAATCAACAGATTTGCTTTTGACATTGAAGAACATTGCTGTTTTTCCTTGGCACGTAATTGATCATCGTTACCTTTTTGCTGTGCTCATAAACAGCTAATGTAGAGTAAAGATCACGTTGTGCTGCTTTACGCAAACATGCTAGAACATCACGGCGATGTGCAAACACTGTACCAATAACTGTAAGATCCTGCTCAAAAAGATGTTTCACAGTGGAATATGATGTAAAATAACGGTCCATAAAAACGTTTCTGTTAGAGTTCACAAATGGCTGTGCCAATTGCCCAACATTGGTGCTTGCTAGACCAATTTGGGGTTCTTCACTACTTCTGCCAATATATAACAAACCTTTCAGAGCATAACCATACTCCGCGTCACATATCCAGTTGATCTTCACACCACACTTTTCTGGTCAAATGGTCAAATGGTCAATACGTATGGTAAAATGCAAAATTGGCAATCACAACTGATTATTTATAGCAATCAATAAGCTGCATAATGGATATCGCTCATCCAGTTTTTAAAGCTTCCATGAACAACTGACTGTTTTTTTCGCATATTCAGCTAATAACAGTGACTCTTAAACAAACATCAAGAAGGTCTGAGAGCACTGACAGACACTCATGAAGCATACCGTATTTATCTTTGGGATTGACACCCTGTTTGACAATCTACTCTATAAAATCCACAGAAACATTATCCCAGATTCCATAAAGTACACAAACATGGGCCACATTCAAAAATAATCAATGTGGTAACCTCAGAGCATTTTAACTACTACATACATGTGGATTATTTCAGTATAATCATGAAAAAAAGAGAAAGTGTTATGTGTCTACATATGTAGACAGGTGCCCGGAATATGAATAGTGAACATGAAGCAATCGTTTAAAAACGTCATAGATCAAAAACATTAGCTGTGAAGGTAGAGCATAAAAATTTATCGAAAGTTTTGGAATGAAGGCTAATTATTTTTTTTTCATGTCACAGCACTGCTCCAAACATCGTTTGTCTATATATGTAGACAGGTGCCCGGATTAGGGTTAATAAATGTGTAAAATCTTGTGCAAAGTTTTAATTGTTAATTCTGAAAAGAATTTCAAATTGATGCATGCATTTGCTATTGGGCAAGTTAATAATTGAAATAATAATAGTAGTTTTGAAATTTTTATAATCTTTTAATGAATTAAATAAGTGACATCTTTGCAAATATTGCATTGGAAAATTTGCACATGATTTCCGTAATCTAAAGATTTCTCTCATAGTTTAAGTTACCTGAGCTTCACCAACGGCGAAGAAAAACACCACCAAAATACAGTGCACAAAACTCATTTTCTAAATAAATGAATTCCTGGCTTGAGTGATTTTATTTCAAAGTGTTGCACAATTATATACTTGAATTTGTTTACGAAATAAATATCATGCTCATACACATATAATTGACTTTTGTCCATAACTTGTTTATTTTTCATGATATCAGTTGTGATTTTATAGTCATATGTGTTTTTCACTTTTGGATAATATTTATTTTTGTTTCGTGTTTATTAAGAATGTTTGTATTTATAGAGTTCACTTATGCTTAAATGTGATGGTATGTTTACGAGGAATTTCTTTTATTGTTTTGCTTTATAATATTTATCTCTCATCTATGATTTGTTACTGAAAAATTTTATTATGACACAAAAAATATTTTATATTTATTGAATTTGTTTCATGTTGTAATTTTTGAAAAAAAGCATTATCTTTATAAATCTGGAAAGCGATCGTTCTAAAATTATTATATTTTTTGCATTTCAAGTGGTATTACAATAATAATTAAACTTTTTTTATAGCAAACGTTTTATTTGAAGCTGGATTTTCTTTTCTTTTAGGCCTGTTGTACAGTTTACTTGTAAAAAATTAAGCCATTTTTATTTTATAAGTGTCATTTTCTTAATTTTGAATTATCTTTTCTTCACAGAACACGAAATAGCAAATTTTTTTCATAGGGATTGTATTACTATTTTTTGTTTTGTACGTATTAAAATTTTCTTCTTCATAGATTTTGTAGTTGCATTTGTTGAATTTTGTAAATATTCCACTTTTTGATGCATTGAAGATTGAAGATACGTTAACAATTTGTAATCACAAAATTTTATCTATATGTTAATTTTTTTGGAAGACATTAAAAACAATTTCGTGTGAAAAACATTTACATTTTTTAGAAATAAACTGCATAAGTGTAAACATTGCTTCTAAATGTAAGAACAGAATCAAGCACTGAAAATGAAAACAGAACTGAACAGAGAAAAGAACAAATATGAAATGGAACAACGGTCGTGAATTTTTCATTAAATAATGTTTGTAATATTTCATTTTAATTTCTCATCTTTATTCTATTTCATGATCGTTGAAATTCTGTGAAATCCTTTATCTGATAACGCTGATAGAAGGAAATGGACAGTGTCAGAAATAAATGCCGTTCAAGATTTCTCACTCCACACAGCGGCAGATATGAAGATTTATGGCGCCGACTATATGTCTATAACTAGATAAACAACTAGACTAAAGATAGCTTGAAGCAAAGCAGATTTATCAGGCTTGACCAGCAGATACAATAATATCATGAATTATACGCAATATTGAACAAGAAGCAAATTCTGATATCAATCTTACGTAATTGAAAATGCTAGTTTGTTGTTTTTAGCGGTTTGTTGACAGAGACGGTCATTTGGAAAGAGTCATTCAAAAGTGAATGGACAACTGGCTTCCAACTTTCAGTAAAGTTGATTCCTAAAAAGTAAGAATGAAAAATTTTCACTTTACCACTTTTCTATTTCCTGTGCTTGATTTCGTTCTGATTTTTCTCATCTGCCGATTTGCATTTAGTTTTAAATAATCGAAATAATTATAATTTATTCCGTCAGGGCAGAGTTTACCAACTCAAACACACAAACGTTGAAGATAAACAGTGGACTTGCCGACGGATAAAATAATATTTTATAAATTATGCAATTTCTATTCATTCTATTCAAATTTTTCATGTGCACGCGGATCAATGCACACGAACTTAGATGTATATACACTGTGTTAGGATCTGCTCCTCATGCGGATGTATCCCAGACAATTTCAATCTTGTATAAAATGGAAAAAAAAATTTTAAACATAGCGCAGCGGAAGAAATGACGCAACGAACAGATGTCCACCACTGCCAGCAACTCGCCAACAGTTGGAAATTCCTCCACACTAGCGTGTGACAACGACTGGCCGTCAATTTCTGTACTTTATTAATACTGATCATTTATATTTGTTCTCCTAGGGTTTTTAATTCAATGTTTTGCTTGTTAAAATTTGTCATCTCAGTTCAGTGTCCACATTCCGGCAAGATGTGTGAAAAATTGATAATCTTTATCAAAAATCTGGAATCTAGCGCCAGCAGTTTTAATTTATCCACAAATAGCGCACCAAAGCGAACATCAAAGAATGCGATGTCCACTGCCCCATGAAATGAAGAAGCTTCAACAGCTTTTCTGCTTGGTGTCATCATCTATTGCTTTTTTTCTGTTATGACGATAATACCTGCCGACGATGATAATTAGCCATGGTCATATATATTTTGGCAGAATATATGCAGTGCTAGAGAAAGATAACGTGAGATGAAAAATAATTTTGTTTGCTTTCACTTTTGTTTGTTCGGTAAAATTATTTCGAAAAACAACAGATATTTTTTGATCTGGAATGTTCAACATTTGGTTATCATCGTAATACAACAATTGAAACTTGAATGTTTAGTCAACACAGTTGTCGGTTTCACTTTAGATATTGAAAAACAAATTTAATACAGTTTACACAAAATGTATAATCATAAATTTATATTTTAAACAAAAATCCCAATTTTATTTTTTATTTAAATGATGCATAAGAAGAAAAACAATAACTCTTGTGAAGAGAAGCGAAAGAAAGATTGGAAAGATTAAATTCTTTTGCAAACCAGAAATATTTTCAGAGAACAGACAAGCAAAATCAGAAAAGTTTCGATGCTAACATTCAGCAACCATCACTCCTAGTTTTAGCTGAAAACTGCAGCTGTAGACAATTTATCAATTTTAGATTTTCCTTTTGTATTTGAATAGCCTTCAACTAGCCTTTATCAGAACAATATCTGTCAAACAGCAAAGAACCTTTGACATAAATCTGATTTAATTATTAGCTAAGAAGGTGATTTATATGACGAGTGAAAGCAACTGTTAGCTGACATTTCTTTTGAACAGTGTTTATGAACGCAGGTGGATAAATGTAAAGCAGTTTAGAAGCGGAAAAAAAGCGATGAACAGCACTAAGCAGAAAAGCTGTTAAAGCTGCTTCAAATTCACTCTGCAGTGTACATCGCATTGTTTGATGTCAGCATTTGATTAATAATCTTCTGTCAACATCAACAAAAGGCACTGATGTCACATGGAAATCACAAGTTGATCTTGAATTGTTGATAAAATAACAAATGAAAACTAAATGTTGTTGCAAAATGATATTTAAAATGGAATTCAAAATGAGAGATATATTCGAGATTTAAGCTATCTAACTGAACTTTTGACTGTTACTTAGCCACTGGCTCACTACCTTTCTTGCTCTAACTGAATAAAATTGAATTCTGCTTCATAAATTGGTTTTGAATTATCTACAAATAACTCATACAGTCCACTTCTTGGTCATTTTTAAGTTTTACTCTTAAAATATTTTCAAACAGCTTTGTTTAGCGTCAATTTCTTTGCGCTTTTTTCCTCATCATTGCTTTGAGATTTTTTAGATGATAGAGGCAATAATAATGTAGTTCAGTTATAAAACAAATAGATTGTTATAAAAATTGGGAAATGTGATAATTTATGTCCATATAAAGGAATTTAATGGTGAAGCGCACTCTTTGCATAGTTCATTTTTATTTGTATTATATTACATTATATTGTATTGTATTGTATTGTATTATATTGTATTTTTATACTACTGAGTAGAGTATTGAAGTACGAGAGATGGGGAGATATTCTGCTGTCCAACAACAAATTTTCGGACTTATGGCTTGTCACATAAATAAGACTTCAACTTACAACTTTATCTTCAAAAATGATTGGCATCTGTTACGATAATAATGATGCGCTACGTTAAGTCACTCATAAGTCATTCGGCAATCAGCATTGAAATGCAGTATAGTACATTAGCAAATAGGCAATCAAAGAAAGGACGCCAAAGTTGCGCGGACAAACAATGATTGCCTTTTCTTGTTATTTAAATGTTTTTATGCATAGCTGAGGTTGCAGAGTCAAACCGTGGTTTTTTGAGATATACAGTTGTTATATGTATCAAAATTGTTTTTTTGAGATGTGTATCAAGTATTAAGTATTTTTTTAAAACTTTGGATGAAAATCTTTTTGAGCAGTGTGTTTCAGATGTTATATTTTATGAGATCAATTAATTATTTGTGTTCATGAAATTATTTCTTTACTTTTCAATAATTTATTTTAGGTGATGCACTTGAAGCATTTCAGGGATTTGGTAATCTTGAAATGACCTGGTTCAGTAGCATTGTAGGACGTTCAAACAATGCTAGGTGATGAAATGCTAATCACCGATTCTTTAATCCTACTAATTGAGCTTTATGTTTAGAATGTGTATATTTATTTTTTGAGAAAGAGGATGAGAAAGAAAATTCTTTAATTTTTTACAGTTGATTTTTACGTGCCACCACTAACGGTCGGATCATGCACGCCACTACTCAAGGGTCAGTTTCTTTCATAGTGATATGGCTATTGCACGGATAGGAAATTCATTTTATGTTTGCACTGAAATTAATCAAAATGATGCAAACATATATGTGTGCATTTTTTCAGTATAGGGACGACGACAGTATACAAGTGTACGTGAGAGTCCCAACCCATTACCCCACTTTGAAGCGTTTTAATTGCACTTTTTTAGTTCTCAACGGCACTCGAAACTATTCCTCTCTCTTGCTTTCATTGCTGTTTTGCACGCATCTGATCTGTCTAGTCGTTCACGTTCACGACATTCAATATTATAATACGTTTATATTTCATTTCAGTTTTCTAAGATATTTCTGATTTCATTGTTTTTTGATTTTTGCAAGCTTTCAGTGAATATGTTTTATTAAGTAAAACATAATTTAGGTATACATTTGTTGATGAAATATTTTGGCAATTTATTTTCAAATTTTAATGCTTTTATACGTTAATATATAATTTATCGAATGCCAAGATTGTTTGATTGTGTCCAATACTAAAATGTTTCCGTTAAATGTATATATTTGTAATATCACGGTATATTCCACATCCTGCTCGTAAATTAGTTCAAGTAATCAAATTTAACAAATATAGGCTTTCAGTTATGTTGGAACATGAAAAATCATTTGTCGTCATATATGAATAAATTAAATTTCAACAATATCAGTTTAACAAACGGATGTTCAGAGTTATTACAAATTGCAACAGAAACGCTTGATGAATGAACCTTGTTAAAATATTTTTGTACTCAGGCTCTATTTTCATTTATAACAGTCTTTAAAGAAACCAGGTATTGTTTCAAAATGGACTAACATTGAATATTGACTTCAGTCAGTTACCTTCTATTCTCACAGCAACCTCTTCATAAAATATTGTTTAGCAAAAGAACATTCTGAAAATTATGGATGAATTTTATGATAAAAATAAAGGCTAAAATATGGCTGTTAAAAAAAGCAAAACTTTATTTGCATCTTTTAATACAGGAATCTGAAACATTTCTAAAACGTTATCTTACTACGAAAATACATATCAGTTATCCGTATTGAAATTAAAAAAAAATTCTTCATTATTTATTATAACTTTAATTTATATTCTTTAAATACATGAATGGTGAGCATCTGCTGGTACCATTCAAGAACAGTTTTAAACGTTCCATCCATGAGCCATCTCTTGTAAATTTTCTTCTGTGCAGAATATTAAAACAGATTAATGTTTGTTCATAAATTAAAAGACATTACGAAATATAAGAGTAGCACATTTCATTTATTCATTCATATTTCACATTTCAAATAGCATTTATTATTATAGATGAAAAATGACCAGATTTTGTTACATGCGCGTGCTGAAATTTTAGCTGCTGATAGTCAAGAAAAACGTTTGGCCCGGCTTCTGTACATTGCCGATTTCACTGTTTTGAATGGCGGGAACTGACCAGCAGTTTCCACGTTGGTTGATGCAATGCTGCTTTCTTCCCGGTATATTTGCGGCACCGGTTTCGTTTCTTCCCCGGCTCGGCGTTTAAGAGTGTTCCTCTTTTCAATTTTATACAATACAGAATCGTCAGCAGTGCATGTTTCTGCATGAGGCTCTGTTCTCGACACGGTGCTTACTTCGAGATTGGTGTAAACCGTACCCCTACATCCACTTCTCACCTACACGAGAAATCAGAATGCTGATTGGTAAAAATGGCATATAATAATGATAAAATATTACGTACATGACTGCAAACCCACTGTTTCTCTTCAAAATTTGTGTGTTTCAGGAAGTGAACTCTACCTTCGTAAACTAAATTATAGTTATTTCGATTATTTAAAACCAAATGTAAATTATCAGCCATGAAATAACACTAATCAAAGCGAAGTCAAGCGTAGAGAAGAGAAAAGTGGAAAATGGTGGAAATGGTAGTCGTTTCTGATTATATATATAAAAACCTGCTCCCACGGCTTGTAACTGAATTTGTTGCTTGTTCAGATTTGTTATCTAGATTTGATGTAAACTTCCGGGTGTAATGTCAAAATACTGAATAATCTGTTTGTAAAATCTGGATTGTTGTGCCAACACTTTCAATTTACTGCTTACAAATGGCGCTGATGCTCATGTTACGTGTTAGCTTGCAATTTCACTGAATTTTATGCATGATTTCACGCATATGGCTTTATCGAAAATTGATCGCGTTTCTCGTCACATCGCATTTGTTGGTAAAGGCGATTTTAATACAAAGAGAAAATGCACAATTGACAAATTGTTCACAGTTGCAGCTTTCAAGCTTAACCAAGGAGTAACAACTACTAAATTGTTAGCATCTGATTAATTTCTTGATTTTACTAGAAGTGTTCTATTCAAATCGTTCTCGTTTGCAATCCAAGAATTTATTCTTTACAAAGTTTCTTCCTTTTTGAAATATCCATCTATGCTTTTTTATAAATTGCGATGACGTTTTGTATGAAAAATTTTGTTTGACGCTCACTTGTTATATAAAATACTTTGAAAATGCAACAACAAGCAAATCAGCTAAATCATAAGCGCTGCTTTTGATTCTGAATGCTTAAAATTTCGTTACCATTGAAATACAGGTTGAAAGGTTGCAAATGTAAATGGAAAGCAATGGCAACTTAAGTGTTCATCAACGTATTAGTCGGTTTCGTTCGATGTTCAAAAAGAAAGTTTACAATTTACACCAAATATACAAATAAACTTTTTTTTGTAAATAAAATTGCAGATTTTAATTTTTTTTATTTAAATAAAACAGAAAAAAACAATAACACTGGTAAAAAAGAGCAAAGCTTTGTGAGGTTTAAAGTTCTTTGATTGCAAGCAGGAAAGATTTTCAAAATTCAGTCAAGCTAAATAAGGAAAGTATTTCTATGCTAACATTCAGCAATCATTGTTCCTAATTTTAGATGAATAGCTACAGCTGTGGGCAATTTATTACTTGTTGATTTTTCCATCGTATTACAATCGCCTTAAACTGGTCATCAAACAATTTCTGACACGAAAAAACTATGCATACATCTCGTATAATTGCCAGCTGAAATGTAATTTATCGACGAGTAATCATCTGCTGTTTGAAATTCTTATGAACAGTTCTTATGTACTTTGGGTGATAAAAGTAGAACCCTCTGGTTGCGGATGCCAACAAAGAAAGAAATGGACTGCACCGAGCAGAAAAGCTTTTGAAGCTTCTTCATTTCACAGAGCATCATGTTCTTTGATGGAGGTAGACCCGATTTCCCCTCTGACTCCGCCTACTTCTTCGCAGTAAAATTTCATTGGTTGCTGCTCTGACGCGTGCCTGTAAATTTCATTTGTTGTCACTCCTATGCATTTTATTTGTCAAATATTATTTCATTCTATTTGTCAAATTTTACTTTATTCTATTTGTTAAATTTTATTTCTAACCTTTTGACTGTTTTATAATAATTCTGTTGTTCTCAGATTGAGGAAAGTAAGAGAATGAAATTACGATGAAAAAAAACAATACAATACAATACATATGACTGGAGCAAAATGGCGTTTTTTATCGTATTAATGTAAATATCACCTATGGAAGAATTTGGCGGTATTTTTGTTTTCATATTCATTGCAGTGTTCTGAATTTTACATACCAAATTACATTTTACATTTTACTTATAGTTAAATGCGTAGGTCATGGTTTTATTTATTTGAGAAGACATTAATCAAACTATTTTTACATAGCACGGAATCTCCTGATCTATCGTATTTATACCGTTTTATTCAGCTGTACAAAGTATAACAGTATAATACAAAACAACAATAATACAATACAATACAATGCAATACAAAATAATACAATACAAAACAACAATATAACATAATATAATACAATACAAAACAAACGAACAATATAATAAAACAAAACATCATAAAATAGAAAAGCAATAAAAAACTGTACAAGATTAAATAAAAATAATGCAGTTGTACAGAAAAGGCTGGCACTCAGTAATTCTCCGCCTCGGGTACTAGGTACGCCACAGCTCTTAAAAACTGCTCCAGTGTACGCGTACCGCCACTGTATTCTGCAGTCAACGCTGTTATGCGTTGCTGCAGTTCTTCATATTTCTTATTTTTTATCTGTAAATCACTGGCGGTAACGCGTCCTGATGTCACTTGTTGAATCAACGTTTCCGTTGATCCCTGCTCATCGATCAGCAACTGGAGCAGTTCATAAAAGCCGAGGTGTCGCTTCCCCGCAAGTCGGTTCATTTTGAAGTGCCCGTCTTCCAAATCATTGTTTGTGCGAATATTTACATTATATACATTCCACAGCGGGAGTCTGTCAGGGGGCATCCATTCCGCTCTGAAGTAATTAAAAACAAGGCTGCTATTGAACCCGTAGCATCTCTGCCAAGCAGCTCCACGGCAACAGGTACATCATGAGGCGGCAAGAAAGCCGTTGCCAGCAACATTGACTTTATTCTTGTATTGTTCACCATGGATGTAACTGGTACGCATCCCAAGATCCGTCACCTTCCAGAGAACTGCTTGGCAGAAATGGAAATAACAGCCTTGTATGTGGATCCCCGGAAATGCCCTCTGCATCAGAGGGATCAGGGCGAACTCAAAATCGCAAATTACTGTTTGCGGCTGTAGGACCACTCCCAACGCTGCCGCCTTTAAAATTGAATTATCGAAAATTTCACGATACGTGGAGAGATCTTTATGGACGGTTAAACAATAAGCAAGTGGCACTAATTTACCAGCAATAAAAACATGGATGGTGAACAATTTGCTGGTAACATTCTGGAACTATTTTGAAAGTTCCATCCATGGACCAGACAGAATGTTCAGATAAAATTGATAGATTTTCTTCTGTACAAAATATAAAAATGGAATTATGTGCATTATTATAGAATAAAAAGCGGCGATCAGACTTCGACATTCACCAGTGGGGTGGAATCTCCAGCTACTGGCGAGTTGGCGGAAGTCTTGGAAATTTTTGTGCCCGTTTTCTGTACATTGCCGTTTTAACACTTTTATACGTTGGAAACTGACCAGCAGTTTCCAAATCAGCAGATGCACTGCTTGCTTCTTCGTGGTATATCTGCGGGACGGTCTTCATTTCCTCCGCTGCCCGTCGCTTGAGAGCATTTTTTTCTCCATTTTATAAAGGATGTCATTGCCAGGGGGGCAATCATCTGTATAAGGATTGCAATCCAAGACTGCGTCCACATCCAAGTTCGTGTAGATTGAACCCCGGCATCCTTTTTTAACCTACATGATGAACTTGAATTGAATGAACAGAAATGAGATATTAGATAAAATATTAAAATTACCTGACGGCAAACCCACTGTTTATCTTGCATGTTCGTATGTTTCAAATTGTAAACTCTTCCTTCATGTACTAAATTGCAATTACCTCTTTCATTTAAAACCAAATGCAAATTTTCAGCCATGAAATAAGACAAATCAGAGGAACGTCAAGCACAGAGAGCAGATAAGGGGTAAGATGGAGAGAACGCGGTTCGTTACTGATTATATATATGAACCATATATCCAATTGACCAGAGCTACTACACTTTAAGGGTAAACACTCAAAACGTATGTTTGAAGCGCAATACCCGAAAATGAACAACTAACGCAGAGCAGTAATGATAACGCCTTTCTTGAGTGAACATTTATTCAACAACAACCTACTCTTAGCGAACAGATATTTATATATAAAATCACTTTTGGTTTTGAATAAGGTCAACTCTTTGCAGCAACTGCCGTCGGCAATTTTCCTTATCATATTTGCATAAGGTTACTATCGTGACGCGTCTTGCTATTTGTAGCTGTCGATTCAACGGATTTTACCAGTTCTGGATGCGACATACATATATATATATATATATATATATATATATATATATATATATATATGTGCTCTGTTTGTAAATAAATTTATTGCCTGTTGAAATTTATCAAGATTGGATGTTAACTTCCGGGTGTAATATCAGAATACTGAATAATCTATTTGAAAAATCTGGAATGTTGTAGCAACACTTTTAATTTCCGGGTTACAAATGGCACTAATGCTAACGTTATGCGTTAGCTCGCAATTTCATTTAATTATACGCATGATTAAACGCATATGCCTTTGTCAAACATTGTTCATGTTTCTCGTCACATCACATATGTTGGTAAAGGCGATTTTAATACAAATGCAAAAATTGACAAATTGTTCACAGTTGCAGCTTTCAAGCTTAACCAAAGAGTGAAAGCTACTAAATTGTTAGCATCTGATGAATTTCTTGATTTTACTGGGAATGTTCTATTTTAATCTTTCTTATTTGCAATCCAAGAATTTTACTTTAATATTTACAAAGTTTATTTCGTTACAAAACATCCATATATGTATTTTTATACATGTCGATGAGGTTTGTGGTTTGTATGAAAAATCCTGTTTGACGTTCATACATTTCATATAAAATACAGTCGAACTTCATTAAGTGCATAAGATTTTGGCCGATAAAAATTCCCTATAGCTAATTAAACGGGAAAATAATGGATAAGTGCATGGAAATTCTTTCCAGATTCCACTAACCAAGTTCAAATGTAATAGGATTACGTAACTTTAATAGTGGTGACGTAACATTAATAATGAAATTATTCCTTATTTGGGAATTGTTTCAATCAAGATTTATAAGTTTTATCATTCATTGAAATTTTGTTTTTCCAATATATTATTAGTGAAGTTTATACTTTTTAGTGATCAACGTTTTCAATAATAACTTTTATTATTATTCTATATTTTATTGTACCACAGTGACGTTATATCAAATGCGATAATAATAATTCAGAAAAAAACGATACGATACAAAAATAAATTAAATAGTGATTTTCATTTTTCACGAATCAAGAGCAGCAACAACAACAGTAAAGAACAGTCAACAACAACAACAATAAACAATATAACAGTGAACAATATTAACAAAGTGGTATCAGAGAGATTTCAAAATCACAAATTATTGTTTGTGGATTATGATTGACGTAAGATCTTTATCCGTACATAAACAATAGACTGCTGGCACCAGCTTTCCCGCCAAAAAGGTATGGATGGGAAACAGTTTTTGATACCATTGTGGTACAATCTTGAATGTACCATCCAATGCCCAGGTTCGCCTGGTTGCCATCAGTCTAATGTTAGAACCCGTAGCCAATACCAATATATGACTCGATGCACTCTGCCACAGCAAACAATCTTCACCGGCCATTGTTGTCCTGAATGCGTCAGGGATTTGCTAGTTCTGACGATGTTCAGGCAGTTTTAGGTATCGCTTTGTCCGATGGCTGTACATCGTGGACTTCATCCGCTTGAAAAGCGGAAAATGGCCAGATGCAGATGGCACAGCGGACGCGGCGGAAACTTCATCGTAAATGGCGAGGATGGGTTTTGTTTCTTCCGCGCTTCGTTTTTTCAAAACCGCCTTTTTTTCCATTTTGTATGCTAAATGCTCATCCACTGGGCAGCTTTCAATGTGATCCTTTTGCGTGATCACATATGTCACATCCAGGTTTGTCCATATGACACCCTTGCAGCCTTCTCTGCCCTATACCAAAGTAACCTAACCCTTAATAACGAAGCACACACACTGTACATTTAGCGCATACTTTTGAGCAAACCCAATGTTTTCCCTGTTTATTGGTGTATCTCAATTTGTATATGTCCTTCCTTGAGAAACAAGAGACGTACTTCCGCCACGATTTGTTACAAAACGCAGCTCAGAAATATCAGCCATTGTGAAAATGATAAACAGAACAGAAAATGATTCAAATAACTCTCGAATGCAAAACGCAGGACCAAACAAAAGTGAA
>NW_003526940.1:2974223-2974783 GCF_000181795.1 Trichinella spiralis
AGAAAATGATTCAAATAACTCTCGAATGCAAAACGCAGGACCAAACAAAAGTGAATTGGACGGTTTTGAATTCTATTTTTAATAACCATTTTGCAACAATATTTAGTTTTCATTTCATATTTTATCTACAATCGAAGATCAACTTGTGATATTCCTTGTGGCACTAATGCCTTTTGTTGATACTGACAGAATAAAATTAATCACACACAAATGGCGCACAAATGCTGACATCAAACAATGCGATGTCCACTGCAGAGTGAATTTGAAGCAGCTTTAACTGCTATTCTGTCCATTGGTGCTGTCCATCGCTTTCATTCCGCTTTCAAAATGTTTTACTTTTATTTATCTGAGTTCATGAGAAAAATTTCGTTTTAGCTGGCAATTATATAAGAATTATGTATAAGATGCGCTTATCCATTTGTTAGAAATTGCTCTAATACAAAGCATCGATTATGCCAAATGCACCGATTTCCCTCCTGATATTAATCTGCTCTCACCAATTTGTAAATAAATGGTGCTGGCCTGATGAAAATTATCAAGATTGGAGATTAACTTTCTGG
>NW_003526940.1:2975157-2982182 GCF_000181795.1 Trichinella spiralis
TTCAATGTACGCGACTGCCGCTATGGAATGTACATAATGTAAATATTAGGACAAATAACCACTTGGAAGGTTGGCATAATCGGCTCAACAGAAAAGCGGCTAAAAGTCATAACGGGTTTTATGAACTGCTTGAGCTCCTGATAGCGGAACAGGGTGTTATAGACACCCTGATTCAACAGGTGCTATCAGGAAACGTGACCATTGGTGACTTAAGACGGGTAAACAGGGTTTATGCTCAAAAGCAACGACGGGTTGCACAATATACGGGTGAATACACCAACGGTAGACGCACTCTGGAGCAGTTCCTAGCAGCTTTAATGTATTTAACGCCGGAGCCGATTTAGTGCCGCCTTCCAAGTGGTGGCTTGTATTATATTTTTATTCTATTTTGTTGTGTTGTATTGTACTATATTATATTTGTATTGTATTGTATTATACTCGTATTTTATTTCATTGTATTGTATTATTCTTTTTCGTCGTTTCTACTTTGTTAACATTTTTCACTGTTATGTTGTTTATTGTTGTTGTTGTTGACTGTTCTTTACTGTTGTTGTTGCTACTCTTGACTAGTGAAAAATCAAAATCACTATTTAACTTATTTTTGTATCGTATCGTTTTTTCTGAATTATTATTATCGCATTTGATATAACGTCACTGTGGTACAATAAAATATAGAATAATGATAAAAGTTATTATTGAAAACGTTGATCACTAAAAAGTATAAACTTCACTAATAATATATTGGAAAAACAAAATTTCAATGAATGATAAAACTTATAAATCTTGATTGAAACAATTCCCAAATAAGGAATAATTTCATTATTAATGTTACGTCACCACTATTAAAGTTACGTAATCCTAAATGGAATATTTGAACCAATGAAATGAAGAATATTACAGCTAATCACAACTGAAGAGTTTGAATCAATGAGCAATTAGATAAGGAAAACTAATAAGACGACAAATTGAAGGTCCAATGAAATAGCGAGTTCAACGACCAGTAAAATTAGACCGTGAAAATTTGTCCCGGAATCCACCATCCCTAGAAAAGTGTTTAAATGCTAACAAATTAGCAGTTGCCATGCCTAGTTTTAGCTGACAACTGCAGTTGTGGACAATTCATCACTTGTTGATTTTTCCATTGTATTACAATCGCCTTTAGCTAATCATCAGAATATTTTCTGACAAACGGAAAAGTATCTAATGCATAAATCTCACATAATTACTAACTAAAACGTCATTTATCTGACAAGCAAAGCAACTGTTGGTTGGAATTCTTCTGAACAGTATTTATACATTCGGCGTGATAAAAGTAAAGCACTTTGATGATGCTAACAGAATGAAAGCAATAAATGGAACGGACCAGAATAGCTGTTTTTTTTCAAAACTTTGCTTTTTATCAAATTATTTGTTTCGCACCATTTAATGTGGCGCTGCGTCTATATGAACATCACCTCCTTTTTTTATATCAATCAAAAAATTCAGTTTTTTCCATAAAAATTATGCGATATCATAAGATTAAGAAAAATTATCAACCATGCTGCCATGAATACATAAATTAAACAGCGAAACCTTGAATTAGAAATCTTACCATTGGTAGAAAACGAATATTTAACAAATGGAACTTCTTAAGAGTGACAACCATTCATTTAAATGTGAAAAAGCAGGCGAAGTTCCCTTTAGGAAAACAGTTCCACTCATTATTAAAATTATAAGAAAAATCTTGAATACAATATAAACTGAAAGCATAAAAATTCGGTAAGATAAAGGTTAATGCGACCATTCAAGTGGTGGGTTGTATTATATTTGTACTGCATTGCACTGTATCTGTATTGTACTGTATTGTATTGTTCTTTTTATTTTTTTTTTCATAGTAATTTCATTCTCTTACTTTCCTCAATCTGAGAACACAGAATTATTTGAAAACAGTCAAAAGGTTAGAAATAAAATTTGACAAATAGAATGAAATGAAATTTGACAAATAAAATGAAGTAAAATTCAACAAATAAAATGAAATAAAATTTAACAAATAGAATGAAATAAAATTTGACAAATAGAATGAAATAATGTTTGACAAATAAAATGCAAAGGAATGACAACAAATGAAATTTACAGGCACGCGTCAGAGCAGCAACCAATGAAATTTTACTGCAAAAAAGTAGGCGGAGTCAGTGGGGAAATCAGTACTAGACCCTTTGATGTCACCTTTGGTACGCCATTTGTGGATAAATTAGAATTTTGTTGGCGCCAGATTCCAGATTTTTGCAACAGATTATCGATTTTCCAACATATTACCTGGAAGTGGACACTGAATCGAGATAACAAATTTGAACAAACGAAACATTCAGTTATAACCCTTAGGAAAGGGTTGACACCTATGATGTGACACGGGCTCCATGCCATAATCAGAATGGACGACATTCTGATGAACAGTATTTGAAGTCTCAGGTAGAAGAAAAATTTCTTTTCTTGTTCTGTTCCTTGTTCTCATTATGTCTGATAATTCTGAATTCTTGCCTCTTGTAACCAAACGTTCCGGAAAATTGTCCCTTTTTTGCTGATGATGCTCCAAAGTGTATGCTCATTGTGCAACATGTCCATTGTTATTAAGGATTAGTTTATTTTGGTATAGGATGAAGAAGGCTACGGTTGCTATCAGTCAGAAAGATCACATTGAAGGGTGCCCAGTTGATGAGCACATTGCTTATAAAATGGAAAGGAAGACAACTAGAAAGAAAAGCTGCGCAGAAAAAGCGACACCCATCTTCGCTATTTATGATGATGAAGCGTCTGCTGATCTGTCCACCTCTTGCCAGTTCTCGGGTTTTAAATGTGTGAAATTTACAATGTAGTGCAACCCGGAAAATTCTGTTGTGCCTAATGATTGAGCTGATTTAATGCAGCCTTCCAAGTTGCAATTTTGTATTACATTTATTTTTCATCCGTTTTACTTTGTATATAACTTCATCAAATTAACAAATAAATTTATAGAAAGCAAACTGTTGAACAAGTTCTTCGAAATGCTGAATAGTACACAAATAATATTGAGAACAGATCAGTTTAGCTTAAAGCAAAGCAAATTTCATAGGCTGACCAGAGAAAAATGTAACCAAAAGATAATTCCTTTTTAAGCTTATAATTATGAAATTCTTCATCAAGGATTCTATAAATCGCTTCATCGCGGGATCATCTGTCCAGTCGTCGGCGGTCGGCAGGATCCCCCGCTCTCTGGCGGTTCTCGCGCTTGTTTGTTGCATCTCATTCGAGCAGCGCATTCAGGGCCTATCCCGCTTTCCTCTTTAGAAAATCCTCTTTGCGATGTCCCTTCTGCAAGCAGACAATGCTAAAATGGAGCCTCTGCACACGATGCCATCTCTCCGGCACAGGGTGTCTCATGAACCGCGGACAATTGTCGGTCAAATGATCCCCGCCACACTCGAAACACTCCGATCCATATTGCACGGGTCCAACGCGGTCCTGAACCATAATTCAGACTCTCTTTTCTCATACTCCGGCTTGTCCTTCTTCAGAGTAGCTTTCGTTCGAGTTGCGTTGTCCGATTCTCTGATCCTGGCTTGATCTAACAAAAAGGCGAGAAACTCATCCGACGTGATCTCATCATACATCTTGCCCGTGACGAAGCCCTTTCAGTCGGTTACGACCCCAGATCGAAGTTTCTTCTTTGTTATGAGCAAAAGTGGGTAAAAAGTGAGTGAAGGCAAAAGTGGCCGTTCAGGCCACTAATCACATTTTTCCCATGAGCATTCAGCTGTATAAAGTGCCTATTCAGCTCATTATGCAGTCTCGTCAGCTGTGCAGCTCCGTCGTGCGTGTACGACTTTAATCCAACCAGGCTCAACTGCGGGAATATCCATGACTCTCCACGAAGTCCTGCAGTCGGTGAAATCGATTCTTGAGTGGCGCACAAACCGTCACACCTTCAATTGCCTTCAACGCCGGACCAGACAAACATGATCTCAGATAGTGGAGCTTTGTGATGTTGATTAGTTCTTCCCTTAGATGGACATGCCTCAACTTGGTCCCAAAACAATTTAACTGCAGTATGTCGTTATCAGACTTCGGCGGCGAATCCTCCTTCAGCTGTGGTTTCTGTTGTGAGGCATCGCCCACTTCCTCCTCATTTAAGATAGTCGCAGCCTCGATACGCGTCATGGACACTTCTTTCACCAGTGACCACCATTCTTTAAGCAGCGCTTCAAGAACGTCTTTGTCTGGAAGAGCGTCTTCTGACGGAACCTGAGCTCTATGTGCCTCTGCATACTGCGCATACAGGACGCACGATCGGCTGATCACGCCTTTCTAACGTCTCTGGTCGAGAATTAAGCGCCTTTTCACAGTTTCTGCTTTAATCTCAAAACAAATCTTACTTCCGTCATCTCGGTTCGTGGCACCAAATTATGTTGAGAATAATCGGGTCTATGATTCTCAAGGTTAATCCAACCGTACGCGAGACAGTTGGGTATAGATAATTGAATCGTTGGCCCTTTTCCGGCTTAGAGGAGTTAGCTGTAATTCCAAAACAACGAAACACACGGAAGTTGAGCAATCAGACGCAGTCGCACTCAAAACCGTAAAAGCAATCAATCTATCGCACGCCATCAGCATATACATCAGGGGTGCGCAATCTGCAATGAACGATGCTAAATTGAAAAAATTTTCGGGAAAACAAAATATTTCTTCTTATGCACGTCATTCCATGCTTTTGGAATTGGCGTAAACGAGGTCGTAGGTTGATTTACATGGAAATGTATTACAGAACAGGAAATACTTAGAAAAAATGAAAGTATATGAGTAAAAAATATCAAAACATTCAAATCAGCTTTATTTACATTGAAAAGTCACTCTTTGATCTTCTTAATTTTGCATTTTCTAATTAAAAGATGATCAACAACAGCTTTTGAACTTCCAAAAAAGATTTCAAAATGCTTTCTCTGATATGGAAATGAATTATAGAAAAAGAAATAATTAGAAAAATGAAAGTATATGAGTGCCGCGAATAATATGGCTATATGTAGTTAAAATTGCAGTACAGAGAACAATTAGCAAGAGACTGATTGACAAAACGGCGTACGCGCGCAAACAGAAACAACTTAGTTATTCAAATTGAATAACAATATTAGAATTAGGGTATAAAAATCAGGTGAGTTGGATATAAGTTACAGTAATATTTCATATGGCACTTTAACAACTACAACTCCAAATAGTTACGACACGGTATTAAACCGAACAAAAAATACAGGATCACAAAACTTTATGTGTGTCAAAGAAACCGTCTAAAATTCGCAGCATGGAAAAATTTCACTAATTGCATCATACAGTACTTGAAACCGGAAGTTATCCTTTTAATTAACGTGAACAAATAATATAAAAGTAACATTGAAAAGACTGTGTAACGAGCGAAACAACAAGTCACTCGTCTCCGATGTTAGTGGACTGTATGTCTGAGTTGTTATTGCAAGGCCGGGAGTGTCCACTGTGTTAGACAATCCGACTTATAAGGCGACAACTGTTATTTAAAAACTCGATTGAGTGTCAAACAGTTTACTCAAGAAAATAACACTGAGCCGGAGATAATCAGACAAGAAATCAAAGAATAACACACCAAGAAAAGCAAAACACGCTAAAGGCAAACTACTAACAACGACAAGCCACGACACTATACGCCAGCAACCCAAAAAATCCCCTATTACGTCACTTCCGGGTCTACCGTATTATTAATGACACTCAGGTTCTCTGTTGAATACAGACCCCATTTCTGTCGTCTACATCCTCCCCCCCGGATGGGGGTGTCTTACGCCCATCACTGACAGTTGCCGGTTCGAGTTGAACAAGCTTCGCCACTGGCCGCGTGATCACGTTGTTCGACGTCCGGATCCTGGCTGATCTCGCTATGCCATCGCTGCCAAAGTGCAATTCCGTAATCACGCCGATCGGACACTGGACTCGCGGGATGTTGTCCTCCAGGATCAACACCAAATCGTTCACTTCTGGCCCGGCTGGGGAAGATCTCCATTTCTGTCGCTGCATCAGTTCCGACAGATATTCTCGTCTCCAACTTCGCCACCATTTCGCGAGGAGCTGCTGACGGTATCGCCATCGGTCACTCCATTGCGGGGGGCCGCGTCCTACTGGCTGCCATTCTGGGTCATGGGCTTCAACTGCCGGGAAGTCCACGTACGCACGACCGGTCAGCAACTGAAACGGTGATAAAGGGTGGCGTTCGTGGTCTTCATCCCCCACGAATGTCAGTGGTCTGGCGTTGAGGGAGGCTTCTACTTCACAGAGAGTTGTTCTGAGTTCTTCTTCATCAAGAAGCGCTTTTCCGAGGATCTTCCGCAACGATTCCTTGATCGAGCGGACGAGGCGTTCCCAGTAGCCTCCCATCCACGGGGCTCTCTCCGTGATGAATTTCCAGTGGATGCGGTGGCCTACCAGCTCACGCTGGACTCGGTCCACGTCCACGTGTCGCCAGAGTTGCCTCAACTCTGACGCGGCGGCTTTGAAGGAGCGGAAATTATCCGATTGGATAATCTCCGGTCTTCCTCGCCGGGCGATGAACCGCCGGAGCGCTTGCATCACTCTGGCCGTCGTCATCTGAGGGACCAGTTCTAAGTGCACTGCCCGGGATGCCATGCACGTAAACAAGCACACATAGCACTTGGAAGTGGCCCTTTTTCCGACACGAATGAGCAATGGCCCCGCGAAATCCATCCCAGTGTGAGCGAAAGCAGCGGCTTCGACCACTCGACTGGATGGCAAGGCCGCCATTTTCGGCTGAATCGGTCTGGCCATTGCACGCCGACAAGCAAAACAGTGCCGGATTACTTTCTTCACTTGGGTGCGCCCTTTCAACACCCAATATTGCTGTCTTAAAATTGCCAGCGTATGCGTGGTCCCAGCGTGCAGCTGCCGTGCGTGGCAGCGTTTAATCAGACCCATCGTCAGGGCGTGGTCTCCAGGCAGGATCACCGGGTGTTTCATGTGTGATGGCAACTCTGCGTTCT
>NW_003526940.1:2987012-3001542 GCF_000181795.1 Trichinella spiralis
CCGGGATCTTGGTGCTTCGGGTTCGTCTGCCTGACGAGTCCTCTTCCGCTGGAAGAAGCAGCGCTGCACGCTTCGCTGCCGCCCGGACCTGAGCGAAATTGAGAAAACTCTGGCAAGTTCCCCTTTCGTGCCTGAAACCGACTGCACGTGAACGTCCATGCCAGACGAATCTCCTCAGGAAACTTTTCCGCAAGAAGCGGCAGGAAGGCTTCATTCGCCGTCATCTCGCCCGTTGCCGGATTCTTTCCCAGGGCGGTCAGGCATCGGAGATGTCGATTTATCTCGTCTACCAAAGCCTGTATGCTAGCTCCCGAGTCGCTACACGGTTTGGCGTTCCAAATTGCCTTCACATGTTCCCGTACGATGACATCTGTACGTCCGAAACGTTCTTGTAACAACTCCATGGCGTGTGAGTAGTTTGCGCTAGAGCGTGGCATCCCTTCAACCGCAGCCAGAGCTTCACCGGATAAACTGGATAGCAAGTACGAGAACTTCGAGGCGTCGTCCAAATCCGTCCGATTATGGACACATCCCTGAAAGCGGTCCCAGAACGCTGAGAATTCGAGGACTTCACCCGAAAACACTGGCATCTTCAGTTCCGGGAGCCTTTCCTTTACATCTGTCTTGCTGTCACTGCGGGGGCCAAGATCGTTGGAGCTAGCTGAACAATCAGACAAGGAGCCTTCCATTTGTCGAATCCTCGCTCGGGCTTCTCGGCGAGCTATCTGGGTTCGTTCAGAGAGCGCCACCCAATACTTGGCCTCTTGATCTCGCTCCTCACCCGTCAACGCCGCTTCCAACTGCAATTGCATCTCTAACGTCTTGTCATGAAACGCCATCACGTCATCAAGTAGTTCTCGGAGGTCATCGGGATGTGACGCATCCTTACAGAGTTGCGTCAGTTGATCGATCATCACATGAAGCTTCGCCCTTCGAACTTCGGTCTTGCTCACTATGCTCTCAGCTTTCATGATGGATCGACTCAAAATGGGAATGTGTGTTGCAACGATGAGATTTCTACTTGATTATTCCACTGATCCGGCTCGGAGGACCAGAATGTAACGAGCGAAACAACAAGTCACTCGTCTCCGATGTTAGTGGACTGTATGTCTGAGTTGTTATTGCAAGGCCGGGAGTGTCCACTGTGTTAGACAATCCGACTTATAAGGCGACAACTGTTATTTAAAAACTCGATTGAGTGTCAAACAGTTTACTCAAGAAAATAACACTGAGCCGGGGATAATCAGACAAGAAATCAAAGAATAACACACCAAGAAAAGCAAAACACGCTAAAGGCAAACTACTAACAACGACAAGCCACGACACTATACGCCAGCAACCCAAAAAATCCCCTATTACGTCACTTCCGGGTATACCGTATTATTAATGACACTCAGGTTCTCTGTTGAATACAGACCCCATTTCTGTCGTCTACAGACTGCATATTTCTTCATTCATTCCGATAGATTCAAAGAACAAGTGGTTCGAAGTCACAGAAATTAGCAGTCCGAAAAACAACAATAATATTTATATTGAGTTGACCATATGCTCCATCGACATATTTTTTGATTTCAGAAGTTTTTTCTGAAAATATTTGTTTTTTTGATGAGAATTTTATCATAACCTACTTCAATTTTTCTTTTGCTCCCGTTCACGGGAGTTGTTGTTTTTTTCATGTTTTACTTATATAAAAAAGGTCTACTACCCGAGTGTACTTCAAAGGCATGCTGCTCGACGTTTGATTGGCCTTAAATTTCATTGGTCTTCATGCCGACTGAATTTCATTAGTTGCTGTTGCGATGAGTTTTATTCGTTGTCGCAAACCTAAATTTTTACTGGTTTTCATTGTAATGCGTGCTATTTGTCAAATTTTGATTTCATTTCAATGGTCAGTTTTCTGATATTCAAAGCTTTACTATTTTATGATATTTATGTGGTAAAATTAATTACAATTAATTATTTAATGAAATTCAGTGAAATGGTGAATCCACGTGATCTTTCTTACTAATAGCATTCATAACTTCTAAATTCAATTTATACTTTAATTTTAACTTATATTTAACTTCATCAAATTCAGAAACAAATTAATAGGAAGCAAACTTTTGAACAAGGCCTTTAAAATGCTCAATATTATACACGCAATAAACCAAGTCAGTTTAAATTAAAGTAAAGCGAATTTCTTAGATCTGATCAACAGTTCTATGAATATAATTATGCACAAAAATGAAACCACAAGCAAATTTGTTAATAAACTTATAATTTTCAGGTGCTAGTCAGCTTTTAAATGTATAATACAGCTACTACTAATATACATATAGAAGATAAACAGTAAAGCATAGAATAAAAAAGTGACCATTAAAAAGAAACCAAAATTTGACAAATAGAATGCATGAAAATGACAACCAGTAAAATTGAGATTTCCAACAGCGAGTAAAATTCATCGCAACAACATCTAATGAAATTTAGCCGCCGTGTAAACCAATAAAATTCAAAGCCAATCAGAGTTCTACGCAAAATATACAACCAATCAAAGTGTGAAGTGGCATGTTTTTGATGAATACTCAGGGTCTACCCCATATAAAAAATGAATCTCTCATTTTTTTAAAATAGAAACTTGTTGTTATACATTTTGTGTAAATTGTATTAAATTTGTTTTTCAATATTTCAACTGAACCGTCTACTGAGTTGACGTAACATTCAAGTTGCTATTCTTGTATTAAAATGATAACCAAATGTTCATCATTCCAGATCATGAAGTTTCTGTTAGATTTTGAAATCATTTTTTCAAACAAAACTTGAAAGCGAACAAAATTATTTTTTATCTCAAGTTCACTCCGTCATGGGTAGGAGCGTTTTCTTTCTCTAGCACTGCATATATTCTGCCAAAATATATATATGATTATTGCTGATTATTAGATCCCGGATTTTTAGCCTCTAAGAAAACTTTGAAATATGCAGGCATAAAGGCAAAATAAAATAACAAAAAAAGCAGTAAAAAAGGCATTTATTTATAAAAAAGCAAAAAAGGCAAATATTTGTTTTGCCTAAATATGGTGAAAATGGTGCATATATTCAACTAAATGGTTAATTTTGTCTGGTTGCGTATAATTACAAGCATTTTTTTCAAGTTATTTGGTGTTATGCTATGTCGTCTGCCTGAAAGAATATACTTTAACTGTGAAAAACTTCTTTCTACCTCAGCTGAGGTCACTGGTGCATATTTGAAGCAAACCGCAGACTTAATATTCATGCCAATAAGCTGTGCATTGGATTTTCCCTTGAAGAATTCTGCTATGCTTTGTATTTCTTTAGGATCTTTGTTAGCTTAAATCAGTTTATCGCATTTTCTTTGTATGTCTTTACCTACTTTGCCTGGAATTTTATAAATATCATCGATTACTTTGTCGAAAACTCGCAACTTATCCACTAATGTTTCGCTAGGACGTTTCTTAAGGAAAGTGATGGCTTGTACGAAATTTTCAATATTGGAGGCAATAAATACGAGATCACAGAGGATAGACTCTTTCTGCATGATTTCACGGACTATTTTCACTGCAGTAGATTCTTCTTCTTCTTCAAAACAGCCGATGATTTCTTGTATCTTTGTAAAATTCACCGCATAGTAGAAAACAGCAGATCCCACCTAGTCAAAGGTAGGGCTGAGAAGGTAGCGGAATATCAGGTGCCATTGCTTTGAACAACTGTACACGTGACGGTGCTTTGAGGAAAAGTTTTTTCACATTGGAAATTAGGCGATCAACATCTGGATACAAACAGCGTACGTGTTCGGCAATTCTATGCAGCCCATGGGCTAAGCATGTCAAATGCAACATATTGGGAAATAAAACTTTAAGAGCATCAGCAGCTTTTTTCATATACGGTACTGCATCAGTAACAAACAGAAGGACATTTTCATATCGTATGCCTTCTGGCCACAATACAGCAAGTGAAGATGTAAACAGTTAAGCAATTATTGAACTGTTTGATTTTTCCAATACTTCTGATTCCTTTGATAGTTGATCGGCTTCCAGTGTACCAATGACCACATTGGCAACAAATCTTCTCACAGGATCGATCATCTCGTCTATTGAAACCCACGTTTTGTTGTATGCGACTTTTCGTCTAATTCTATCCATAACATTGTTGAAATTGTTGTCAATATAATTTTTTCGCAACGATGATTCACTTGGTATATGTTGCTTCGTGTATTTCTCTAAAAAGCCTCTAAGAGACTTGTTTTCCAATTTCCATAGTGGAATTCCAGCATCAATGAATGCCATGCATAGGTCTGTCAGAAACTGAGATTTGCTACTGGAATCGGCAACAAACGTACTAAGCAGACAAACAATTGCTTACTCTCTGTCTTCATTTTCTCTGTCGCTGATTTGTGTTTAGTCGTTTGCATATACTGATAGACAAAATACTTTTTTTTATGATTGATTGTCTTGCCACACGCTTTACAAAATAGTACGGTGTTATCTGTAGACAGTATGTCACTTCCATACTCTTTCACCAAATCGATCAGTTTTTCAGAAGGCTTTGATTTGACTTTGGCCATTTTGAAGCTTGCGGAAGTAGTATATCTTAGGTAGGAACGACACAGAAAGCGAAGCGAAACGTGAGTGAATGAACAGTCGACGGATTGCGGAAATTTAAAATACACACGCGATTCTCACAACATACACACAGAGACTAACTAAACTTTCTTCTTTTCTGGCCTGCCTACTACATAATCTGATCTAACTTGTTTCTGCAACTCGTTCTCTACTAGATTTCTTCGTGATACATAACACTGGGCAAAGTTGACTTTTGCACTGAATTATAAAAAAAGCAATGTCATGAAAAAATTATCAAAAATGCATAAAAAGGCAATATCATGGAAAAATCATCAAAAAAAGCAGAAAAAGACATTTATGGCATTTATGGCAAAATCCGGGGTCTACTGATTATCATCGTCGGCAGGCTTAGAGCATATATTGATATTTCATTTACTGTTCTAACTTTCATTCTTATTGTTGAGGGTTTACTGCCTTGCTCACACAATGAATTCATTTGAGAAAGCGTCTGTCTGTAGTATTGTAAAAATTCCAGACCACCAATATCCTTGTTTGAATTTGTGCCTTGTGCATTTCAGTAGCATATGCAAATAAAATATTTGGTGCAGTATCCACTGACATCACATTGTATGGATAATCTGTGAAAATTTTCTCAGATGTAGCGTATCTGATGCATGCATTGAACTGAAAATACTTTTGGCTGGCTTAGGGGGAATTTAACTGCTGCTCATGTTTGTTGGTCTAGTGAAATTTCATAAAATAGTGCGTGATGAATTTTCACCTGACTCCTGAAAATTGCTGCACAGCATTCTTCATTGTCAAATTAGTTGACAAGGCTAGCTTTGTTGCCATATTAAAACGTCATTGCGTGTTGAATTTTGAAAACAACGAATGACCCCGGTAAGCAAATTTATTTAACATCTCCTTGTTTAGTTATGTCTTCTTTAGGCTGTTCATTTGTTGCTTCTGTATTTTTATAGAATGATGCAACTAATAGTAATGATTCAGTCGTCCCTCAACATTCGCAAATTTCAAAACCTCCAAAAATATAAATCCTATTCTTAACCTTAGTGTGTGTATGTATTTCAGGATCTGCAGGTTCAGTGCAAGGTTGATTCCGCTTATGATGTTCCACACCATAACAGTAATGATAGCGAATTAACCGAATTATGAAACTAAATAACCGCTACTAGTGCTAAGATGAAAAAGATAAAAACATTGAGGGGAACGGACAGGAGGTGCTGCAGACGGAAGTTTGGCTTACGGCAGCACTGGTCCCGTGATTGCAGAATCTTGGCAACCGATCCGGACATGTTTGGAGCCCTTTAGAAATCTTAAAGTTGTGTTAAGCAAAATACAAGTGAAACATGTCATTGTTATGTCATTGTTTATATTTTCCCAAATGCACTTTGATTTTTCAATGTAATGCCCTTAGTAACATCATTTCATATTCTCCATAGCAATCATCATCAGTCACTTAAGTAAGTTTAACTGAAAATGAATGATGTGCACAAGCATGCATGTAAATAAATAACAACGTTTTTAATGGGAATTCTGCAAGACTTTAATCAAATTTTTAAAAAATATTAGCAAAATTTTATTGGAATTTTGGTCATTTAATGTAGTCAACAACAAAGCAGTTGAAATGAACTCTTGCTCGCTTTATGTGCAGTTATCCAAATTCGCCGCAATTTCGTTGAATCGGGTAAAAATAGAAGCATCGTCAATGCATACGGCCATTCCTGGCTCTTTTGTTTGGCTCTTCTAAAAAAGTATTTTGTTATACGACTAGTTCCAATAATTTCATATTTACATGGTATGGTTTGTCAACAGCACAAAATTTGTTTCCAGGATCACTGATTAACCATTGAGAGACATCACTTTCAAGAGAACTCGGATGACCACTGACAGAAATGGGGCTTGTTACTAATCTTATATTTCTCCCAAAAATCCTGCAGTCACTTTTCAGTGTTTTATCTCTTGTTGTCCAAATTTTAATAGTTGTCTTCAATTTTCGTACAAGTATTCTTCGGTAAATTTCTGCAATAACATTTTCTTGGAAATTTACAAAACGTTTAGCAAAAATATAAATAACAAATGATTTTAGCATAACTTCTATTACCGTGCAACTGATTTTTAAGAATATCATAAATGATCAAGCTCATGCACAATGAAAAATGTCTTATCAAAGTTATAAATTACATAATATTGCGAAATATATGCAAATTTCACATCTCATTATAAGATTCATACTAATAAATATAAACTGTTTATTTTACTTTACAACAAGAGGCTTTTTATCTGCATTCATTTTTTGTTTAATTGCTTTGAAAAGACATTCCTTAAATAAACTACACATACTACTTCAAGAAACTAAAAAGTGAGTGATAAAAGCTAATTCATTTTATCAGTGCAAGGGTATAATTCTGCAAAATCTTACATACAGAAATGAAGCATTTTCCAGGCAGACTTACCGAATCTTGATTTTTCACCTTTACTGTAAATTGTCACTTTCAGTCCTCCAGGGGCTGCAGTTGAAATGTCTCGTGTCACTGTCAACGGTGGCATAAATCTTGTTTCACCATTAACTAACTTTTTGAGATTTGGTCGAGAATCTATCTCATTGTCGGGTATATCATTGTGATATATCAATGGAGTTGCAATTCTCATGGTCATAGCTATAAATTGTATGCATGCCATTATGTACCATTATTATTCAAAGACATTTCCTTCACATCTTCTTTCTGTTTTAAATTTTAAACATTTACTGCATGCTGCATGCCAGTTAGTTTTACAAAACTTTGAATTTTAATAACTTACCAATTGCATCTATTTCACTTTCTTTAATCGTCAAACAAATAAATAAATGTCCTTTTTGAATTTCTTCAGGTGGAAATAAGTATCCTCTTAATGCTTTCGGGAATCCTGGTACTGTGTGAACAATCCATGCAGCTGCATCTGCGACCTGTGGATTCATCATCAACACTCCTGATAAAAATGATGATTATATAATTTTTCATTTTCTGTGCATGCGTAATTTTTTTACCTTTGCTGTTTGATTTTGTTTTTGGTTTTGGAATATCTGGTGGAACATTGTTGTATGCAATAAATTTGTTTGTTGGTTCTACAGCAATAACATGTTCAAGTGCTCTACCAAATGAATGGCCATTAGCCCCAGTAACAACTGCAGTATCTGCCCACGCTCCCGCGTTCCCTTGAGTAAATGCCTTTCCAATGTTTTGCCCAGGAGCTTTATACATGATAGCCCTGTATAGGATTAGTCATCTGTATGTGAATTTTTTTGTTAATGGTATTATATTTAAATTCAGTAAAACTGTTTAGCGTGTTTACTGATATAAAGTAGCATAGAATAGCGTGTTTATTTAACTTCTTCAGGAGTTTTATGTTAGCAACATCAACATTTTAGAAATGAATATCACACTGACCTGTCGCAAAAGGCTCTCTTTAGCTTTCTATTGTGAAATAGCTAAATAAAGTAAACCGCAAAATAAACATACATATTATTATACAATATGGCCACAGGATATGATCGATTTTGTCTGTTAATATTCCTTCCGCTTATTTGTTACTTTTCAAAAATTAAATTTATCAAATTTAGGCATCCCTAAAATGTCTTCATAGCAGAAGTATCTTCTGCAAATAAATAATTATTCATTTTCCTAATTTTTAATATCTATTTTTTCATCTTAATGCTTATATTTTTTGAGAAAAAAAGAACATTAAGTTTTAAATTTGTTTTTCCAAGCATAGCAGTAATGAAATTTCATTTTCTCAACTTGTGATGGGTGTAAATTTGGGTATTGTTGATCATGAGTTCACCAGCTGGCGTTTATTTGAATTGTGCATTCTCCTGCTGAACTGTTTCTTTTCATTTCTGATTCATTAGGCATGTAATTTAAATTTTTTGAAATGAAGCACGTTTTAATTTGAATGTTGCACAATAAAGCATGCACAACAAAGATTCTTCTTACAAATAGTATCTTTTCACTATTCAAGGATATGTAGAGATATTTTAGAGCGTTAACCACAAATAAGTGAATAAACTGACTTACATCAAAACATATGCTTAAAAGCATAAAAGTTAATCAAGTTGGATAATTGATAGATAGCAATTGTATTCTGGTGGTTTGATCAGCATCAATTACAGTTACAGTTATTTAGAGTGCTCAGCAACTAATGATTTTTGTTTTCACTTGTACATATGCTTTTTTTACAAAAAGTATTCAACTCAAAAATTAAGCTGTTTTCTGTAAAAAAGTTTATACGATGATTTGACCCGATTCAACAAATTATTACTGTACAAATATTACTAGCATGAATGCTTCTCATTTCTAGCGGGAGATAGTTGCATATCGTTGAAATTTTCAAGAAATTCTTAATGTGAATTTAGGTATGCGAACTTTAGACTGACAATGTAAATTAAAGTTATTTTTGTTTTGAGTGTATAGCACAATTATCATTTGTAAACAAGGAAGATGATATCATTTCCATAATATTCAACCACCTACTGATATGTAAATAATGAAAGCTGCAAGATTGAATCATTGCACATATATAAAGCAGATTTTTAACAGTATTCACTGTCTTCACTTCATCTGACTGCACTACCTGGATTTTTGCAAATATTTTATTTAGCCATCAATTTATGAATGAAAAATTGAAGTTGAAAAATTTTCTTATAGGATATTCTGTTTTCAGTTTTTTATAAAATATAATTCGCTTATTATGTACAAAATAATGTTAGAATGAAAGGCAAAATGGTGTTTAGCTTTTAAAAATGCAAATCCTTCACGTACCAATCAGCTTCAGCTCCACCAGCTAAATTTTGGCATTTAGATGTAGTAGTAGAAAGTTTTGGTAATGAGATGAATAAAATAAAAACACACCATAGATGCATGTTGTGACTGATCATGATATTTCATTAATTAATCCACTTTATCGAAATCACAATGTTGTTTATTATTTGCTTTTGTTTATGCAAGCTATAAGTGCCGATGATTTGTTAAACTATATTTCGTAATAACAAACAAACAATATTGATGTATTTGTATATCTCACAATATTTGATGCTGCTCAATCGTGATTTATTAAAAATGATTGCAATTTAAAGCCCAAACTACTATATTGTGATCAAAAAGAATAATATCAGCTTATTTGCCCAGTGTCCAGATTCAAATGATGTGTCAATAATGTGAAATTAAAAAGTTTATCATTCTGATTTACAGATGCAGAAGAAACACTTCTTTAGCTTCAGACAGACAGATATTTTGTTTTTTTTTCCATTATGAGGTTGTAACGCCTGGCAAGCTCAGCGCCCTATATCATTCGATAATTGCTTTTAAAGGTTTGCCTAAAGGTCATTTTTACTTCTGAATAAGTAGTTATACCTTGCGATCCGTCGTGTATCTGTTTCACAATGCACAAGATCCGCTGTACAACAATGGAGTAGGTAGAAAGTGAAAAAACTCAGCTGAAAGAAAAGCCCGGCACGTTGCAAGGTTAAGAAATATGAACTTTTAATATTAATTAAATAGTTAAACTCTTTTGGTCTGAAATTTTGTTGTTGAATATTTGAATGTTGCTGTTGAATTTCTTATATTTGAATAAACTGAAAAGTTAACAACAGAAAATATGGCATTCTAAGATTACGTTAGAATAGGAAATGAATGCGGAATATCTAAAAGTATTATGAATGATTTTCAATACATTCTTTTTAACACTATTCAAACAACTGGCACTTTTGCTGTTTATTGTGCAATGATTATCTTTAAAATAAACTGTCAGAATGAACATGAAAGCTTTTATCAGTCTACAAAAAGATTTGCTTTTCATTATTTGAACAGTTTATAGATAAAATACCATTTGAACAATAAAAGTAGTAAGAAGCAATGTGATAAAAATTGATTGCCTAAAATACTGAGATATCATTTTAACAGAATTTATTTCCAGAAAAAATTGTCAAACTTTTTGTTTACTGAAAACAAAGAATGGTGAAGAAAACCGTTCACATGTCAAAAACATGCGTTGTGATAAGATATGAACTGATTTTTCAACGAAGTTAGAAATAAAATAATAAAAGAATTTAAAAATTTAAAAGAAATTAATTTTACAGAAGAAATATAATATGGAAATATCATTTTAGAAAAAGATATATATTTCCAGAAATAATTACATCAATTTTTTGTATAATTAAAACAGCAGATACTGAGAAAAAATGACGCATATGGATAGTATCTGTTTAACTCAATCAAAAATAGTGCATAATAAGAATACCATTTCATTTGCAGAGGAAATGAGCAGCAACAAGTGGAAACATGCTTCTGAGAAACGAAAATTAATAGAAAATTCGATAATATGTACTGTACCTCTTCAAAAGAATTTTCAAATGACAAATTGATTGAGGTGTCACTGACATTGTTCAGAGTATACGCAAATCTATTTCTTCATTCATTGCTGAAGTATACTAATTAGCACAGTATTGCTCATTACAAAAACGTTTCTTTGAAAATTGTAAATAAGATTTCGACTTAATAAACTATTTAGAATACCAAGAAATTAAAATATGGTTCTTGTTGAACTCTTCATGCTAAAATACATTCTGTTAAATCTCACGTACATAGAGTAAATTTTATTTCTGTTTTATTCAACTAAAGTTTTCAGACATGAAATGAGTTCCGTCATCAGCCACGTGGCTTCATGCGCAATTTTCCACATTCTGACCAATTACATTGAAATGACCAAAAATAGAAGCATCGTCAATGCATACGGCCATTCCTGGCTCTTTTGTTTGGCTCTTCTAAAAAAGTATTTTGTTATACGACTAGTTCTAATAATTTCATATTTACATGGTATGGTTTGTCAACAGCACAAAATTTGTTTCCAGGATCACTAATTAACCATTGAGAGACATCACTTTCAAGAGAACTTGCGTGGCCACCGATAGTAATAGGACTCGTTACTAATTTTATATTTCTGTTCAAAATCCGACAGTCAGTTTTCAATATTTTATCTCTTGTTGTCCAAACTTTGATGCTTGTCTTTAATTTCTTCACAAGTACTTTTCGGTAAATCTCTGTAAGAAGTTTATGGAAATTTGCATGAAATTCAGAGCAACTTGCAATAAAAAAACGTGCTATTTTATCACTTCAAATGCTTATGTTGAGTTATTTTCAGAATGCACGCCTTACAATGGCGAACAGATTTATTTTACCAAAGCAAAATTCTGCCAGATGTTTGTTCTGGAAATTTAGCAGTAACACATGTGACTTACCATATTTTGATTTTTCACCTTTACTATATATTGTCACTTTCAATCCTGGAGCAGCTGCTGTTGAAATTTGCTGTGCCACTGTTAACGGTGGTGTTAATCTTGATTCACCATTAACTAAATTTTTGAGATTTGGTCGAGAATTCATCTGAGTATCTGGTATATCATTGTGATATATCAATGGAGTTGCAATTCTCAAGGCCATCGCTACAAATTGCATGCATTTTATTATATTTAATTATTATTCAGATATATTTGCTTCATATTCTTTTTCTGTATGAAATGTCAAGCATCTGGCAAATAGTTAGTTCTACGTTAATTTAATGATTTTTATACAAATAAATTTACCAATTGCATCAATTTCACTTCCCTTAATTGTCAAACAGATAAACAAATGTCCCTTCTGAATTTCTGCAGGTGGAAATACGTATCCTCTTAGCGCTTTCGGGAAACCTGGTATTGTGTGAACAATCCATGATGCTTCATCTGCCGCATTTGGATTCATCATTAACACTCCTGAGAGATATGATAATTATAAAAGTTTTCATTTCTTGTTGCAACATTTATTCTTGTTACCTTTGCTGTTTGATTTCGTTTTTACTTTGGGAATATCGGGTGGAATATTATTGTATGCAATAAATTTATTTGCAACATTTGCGGCAATGACATGTTCAAGTGGTTTAGCAACTACATTTCCAGGAGACACGGTAAGATCCGGAGTATCTTGCCATCCCATAACCCCTGCAATCAATGCTTTTCCCATATTTCGTGCTGGGGCTTTATACACAATAGCCCTACAGATGATTAGCTAAGTAGGTAAATTCTTTTGTAAATAGTTTTATAATTTTATTACATTATTAACATTAATAATAATTATTTATAAAAGGTGATGTAGAAAACTTTTTCAGTAAATTCAGAAGATATACAAATGCTAAAAACAGTGTCATCTTTTACAATTTTAACATATTTGAGTAGGCCTATGAGCAGCGGAAAAATGTATTTAACATATGCCACCAAGCGCTAGTCTGAACTCATCCGCATCCCAGTTTCCCCAAACTCCGCCCCCTTTTTGTGATTGGCTGTACTTTGATAGGTTGCACATGATTGATCGGTAATTGGCTAATGACTTCTGCTATTTTATTAGCTAATCATCATGATAAGTGATTGCGTGAATAACTTTGCTATTTGATTAGCTATTAAGCTTTGATCAAGGATTGGGTAATTATTGTTTATCAATCCTTTTCCAAATATGGGTGCAAATTATGAAAACAAAAAATGACTTAGATAAACACGTTTATTTAACATCTCTTTGTTCAGTTATCTCTTCTTCAGGCTGTTCATTTGTTGCTTCTATATTTTTGTAGAATAATGCAATTAGATAATAATGTAAAGAACAGGGGTGGTTTTACTCGGTCCCGTTTTTTTCTTATTGGTCTTTGCCCTCGCTGTTTTATTGGACCGTCAAATCTTTGTCGTATTGGTTTTTATTTTATTGGGCCGTGAAGTGTTTGTCGTATTGGTTTTCCTTATCTAATTGCTCATTGATTCAAACTCTTCAGTTGTGATTAGCTGTAATATTTTTTCATTTCATTGGTCCAAATATTCCATTTAGGATTACGTAACTTTAATAGTAGTGACGTAACATTAATAATGGAAATATTATTCCAAAATTTTATTGTGCCTGTTTGAAGTTTTTTCATTCATTGAAATTTTGCTTATTTAAATATATTATTTGTGGTGAAGCTTATACTTTTTCATGATCAGCATTCCCGAAAATAATTTTTATTATTATTCTACATTGTATTGTACCAAAGTGACGTTATATCAAATGCGATAGTAATAATTCAGAAAAAACAATACAAAAAATAAGTTACATAGTAATTTTTATTTTTCACTAGCCAACAGCACTAACAACAACAAATAATAAACAACATATCAGTGAATGAAATTAACAAAGTGGTATCAGGGCAATTTCAACATTACAAATTATTGTTTGTGGATAAAGATTGACGCTAAGGACAGCCGCTTTGTTTATTAACCTTGAAAAATAAACTCTTATTTGCCAATATTTTTAACCGTACATAGCAACAGATTACTGGCAAGAGCTTACTCGCCACAATGGCATAAATGGTAAAATGTTATTAATATCATTGAGGTACAACCTTGAATGTACCTTCCGTACCCCAAGTTTTTACGGTTGCCATCAGTCTATACAGGCATCTACCCGGCAGTTTTTCAAACGTCATCTTTTCTATTCGATCCCCAGCCAGGAACTTCTAAAATTCTGTTCCACACTGCCACCCCCGGCAGCCTTTCTTTATTCCTATACCAAAAATAAAAGTAATTGTTTAATAAACTAGGGAACACATGCTATACATTCAGCGTCATACTTTTTGAACAATATTTTTCCAAAATATTTCCAATATTTTTGTTTGCCGGCAACGTTTTAATTTATATATCCNTGCCTACCATCCCATCNGAATTGGACCAANATCCCGCAACGAATTTAGTACAAGATGTAAACTCAGCGACATCAACCATAACAAGGNAACAGAATAGAAAATGATTCGAATAGCTCTGGAACGCAAAGCACTGAACGCAAACCCAACAGCAAACGAAAATAAATTCGGATCTGGGTGAGAACTCCCCTCTAAATANCCATTTTGCTACAACATTTAGCTTTCAT
>NW_003526940.1:3002526-3009749 GCF_000181795.1 Trichinella spiralis
ACCCGGGAAATTAAAAAGGTGTGGCTACAACATTCCAGAATTTTCAAACAGAATTATTCAGTCTCTGATATTACACCCGGAAGTTAACATCCAATCTTTATAAATTTCAACAGGCAACAAATTTATTTAAAAAAAATGGGAGCAGATTTATATATCAGGAGGGAAATCGGTAACAGACCGAAGAAGAAACAAGGAAGAAGATAAAAATGCTCCGGTTACCGCTTATTTATATTAGTTCTTTATTTCATTGTATTGCATTATTTAGTTTTTTCCTTTTTCGTTGTTTCCATTTTGTTAATGCCGTTCACTGTTGTTTTTTACTGTTGTTGTTAGTGCTGGTGGCTAGTAAAAAATGAAAATCACTATTTAACTTATTTTTTGTATTGTTTTTTCTTAATTATTACTATCGCATTTGATATAACGTCACTTTGGTACAATAAAATAGAGAACAATGATAAAAATTATTTTCGGGAATGCTGATCATGAAAAAGTATAAACTTCACCACAAATAATATATTTAAATAAGCAAAATTTCAATGAATAAAAAAACTTCAAACAGGCACAATAAAATTTTGGAATAATATTTCCATTTTTTATGTTACGTCACACTATTAAAGTTACGTAATCCAAAATGGAATATTTGAACCAATCAAATGAAAAAATATTTCAGCTAATTACAAGGGAAAGATTTGAATCAATGAGCAATTAGACAAGGAAAACCAATACAACAAAGACTTTACGGTCTAATAAGATAGCGAGGTTACGGTCTAATAAGATAGCGAGGTCAACGACCAATAAATGAACAGTGGGACCGAATGGGAACAGAAGTGGGACCAAGTGGGACCATCCCGATTTTCAACATTTCTCTTGAATGTATTTTATTGATAAAATATAAAATACGTTGGTGGTGGATTTAAGTTTTTATAAGAGCTGTTTTCAATACAATAATGCACATTTCAATACAAAGCGACAGCTATGGCAGAACGTATAAAACATTTGCAATTATGTCATTTTAATTTTATCACGTATTCATATCATTATTTATCGAGGCAGCTCAATTATTTTTGTTCAGCTGAAAATGATTTTTGATATCCATTAAATAAAATTTTCACAAGAATGCAGTTTTGCTTGCAACAGCTTGCAATTGAATTTATTACAAATTTGCAAATTAGCCTGCAAAATCCTGAACATGCTGACATATGTAAATTATCTAATTTGAGCTGTTTTTATCCTGTTTCACATATCTTCAATTTACTTAAATTTCAATCATCTTTTTGCGTTAAGAAGAAGGCGCGACGCATATACTGCATCAACGTTCTGCATAAACAGAAAAATTGAAATATGGCAATCACTTACCAATCGGCTAGCACACTGCCATCTAAATTATAACATTTTGATGTAGCTAGAGAATATCTGGGAAATGAGAACCATAAAACAAAAACCCATCTAATATGCATTATAAAGCAATCTGCATTAACAAGCATCTTGTAATTCGTTAATGTTTGTTGCCCTATCAAATCATCAAGCAGCTTCTTTTGTTGTTGTAAATTTTCTAAGATTTATTCTTCAATCAAATAAATACAGATTGTAAACTCGTAGAGTAAATGTTTACCCATTGCACTATAAATAAATATTTTTTAAGATATAATAATTTAAATAAAGCTTCACATTTAAAATGTTTTTCTTTAAAATGACTTGAACACTCATTTTCCATTAGTTTATTATTTTATAGATAATAAAATATCATTCAACCCTACGATTAGTAAAACACTTTTACACACAACTTTTACAAAAAGAGGTTTGGCTGGCCCCACTATTTTATTTGCATTTTCACGTTAGCTGATATGTGTGAACCAGTAAAAAAAGTCGTGGCAGCTAAAATCAACCGGAAGCCTCTTTTTTTCACAAAAATTTTTATTGTCGCGGTAGTGATAATTAAGGTAGACAAAATTATGTTGGCGTATGTAATCTTGATTGACCGGTGTAATTATTTTTCACACGCCTGCAAGCTACTGTTTATAGCTGTGAGTCTAATCGGTGCTGATGAATTATATCTGTACAACAAGTCACCTACTGTCAAAGATACCGCTTCCTTTTTGAAATTTCTAATTCAAATATGAGCGTGCACGCAAATATAGACAACATAGTTATTTTCTTCTTGTTCCTTTTAATTTTTCTTCAGAGAAATCAGAAAGGATGATATCTTCATCATCTGATATTATCTCTGTTTTGAACTCGATGCTCTGTTCTGCCTCCGACAGAAAATTGTAGACATTCATGACTGAAATATCTGTTACTAACGAAATTTCATGTGATCTACTGTTCTCTGAAAGATTGCTCGCGATTGGTCAGTAATTAGCTAATGCGAGTTTACGATCTTTTGCAACATTTGTTCTGATTTCTCATTTTATCTATTATTGAAGATCAACTTCTGATATTCCATGTGACGTCAATGCCTTTTCTTCATACTCACAAAATAAAATTAATCACACACAGACTGCTATAGGGCTTTTAGAAAATCCTGGCCCATAACAATTACTGCACAATTTTTGATTCAACTCAGCTGGAAATCAACTTCTGAGCTCTTTTTAGTTTTCCGTTGCTGGGGTCCAACCAAACCCCTTATAATAATCGTAGGGATATGAGGTTGTGATTGTGAGGAGCAATATGTCCAGTAAAATGTGATCGAAATTGATTATTTGTTGAAATATCATATTAAGGAGAAAAATTTATTTCCAGAATAAATTATATCAAATGAATACTTATTTTAAATGAATTTTATATGCTTTGTATATTGAAGACAAGGAATGCTTTGAAAAACATGTATACGGCTAACATCAGTTTTATTTTCCAAAATGAACACTTTGCAATATGAATTCCTTACTTACATATTATCAAATTGTTTTGCATAATAAGAATATGATTTCGGTTGTTGGCAAATGCGCAATAGCACATGGAAATATGTTTCTATGAAATGAAAATTAACAGAAAATTAAATAACGTAGAATTTTCAATTATTCCAACGAAAAATTGACAGATATAACATTAGTAATGGTCAATGCATACGGAAACCGATCTGTTCAATCTCAGTTAAAGTATTCTAATTTGCATAAAATTGCTCAGTACAGAAAGGTTGCTTTGAACATTTTGATTGAGTTAAAAACTTCATAAACTACGTAGAAAACCAAGAATAAAAATATGGTTGTAGTTGACCGTTGATGTTTAAATGTATTTAGTTAAATTTTAGGTGCATGCAGTAAATTTTCTTTCCATTTTATTCATTTGAAGTTATCATATACAAAATGAGTTCGATCATCAGCCTTGTGGCTTCATGCGCAATTTTCTACATTCTGACCAATTACATTGAAATGACCAAAAATTGTAGCATCATCAATGCAAACCGCCATTGCTGGCTCTTTTGTTTGGCTTTTCTAAAAAAACATATTGTTCTACAATTGCTTTTCAATTATTACAAATTTACATGGTAAGGTTTGTCAATAACACAAAATTTGTTTCCTGGTTCACTAATTAACCATTGAGAGACATCATTTTCAAGAGAACTTGCATGGTCACCGATTCTAATAGGACTCGTTACTAATTTTATACTTTTGTCCAAAATCCGACAGTCAGTTTTCAATATTTTATCTCTTGTTGTCCAAACTTTGATGCTTGTCTTTAATTTCTTCACAAGTACTTTTCGGTAAATCTCTGTAATTAGTTCTTTTTGAAATTTACATTAAATTCAGAGCAAATTGCAATAAGAGACGTGCTATTTATCCATTCAAATGCATATGATGAGATCATTTTAAAAATGCACACCTTACAACTGTAAAAATGCATTCTGTTCATTGCGTTGATTATAACAGCGTTTAACAAAAACATCCTATATTTCTGTAAAAAAAATTCTGAAAATTTTCTTTACCGCACAAAGTGTTTCTCAGGATCAAATTATAATCATGAATTTCAGCAAACTTTTTTGTTTGCTACATATACTATTACTGTAATACAAAAGACGAATGAAAGCAGATTTATATCAGCAGAGCAAAATTCAGCCAGATGTTTGTTCTGAAAATTTAGCAGTAACACATGTAACTTACCATATTTTGATTTTTCACCTTTACTATATATTGTCACTTTCAGTCCTGGAGCAGCTGCTGTTGAAATTTGCCGTGTCACTGTTAACGGTGGTGTTAATCTTGATTCACCATTAACCAATTTCTTCAGATTTGGTCGAACTGGATCATCTGGTATATCATTGTGATATATCAGTGGAGTTGCAATTCTCAAGGACATTGCTAGAAATTGCATGCATTTTATTATATTTAATTATTATTCAAACATATTTGCTTCAAATTCTTTTTTTGCATGAAATGTGAAGCATCTTCCAAATAGTTCTGCGTAAATGTAATCTTTTTCATGCAAATAAATTTACCAATTGCATCAATTTCACTTTCCTTAATTGTCAGACAAATAAACAAATGTCCTTTCTGAATTTCTGCAGGTGGAAATACGTATCCTCTTAACGCTTTAGGGAATCCTGGGACTGTGTGAACAATCCATGATGCTTCATCTAGGGCCTGTGGATTCATCATTAGCACACCTAAGTAAAATGATAATTATAAAAATTTCCATTTCTTGTTTTAACGTTTACTGTTGTTACCTTTGCTATTTGATTTTGTTTTCACTTTCGGAACATCCGGTGGGATATTGTTGTAGGCAATAAATTTGTTATCTGCATTTGCCATAATGACATGTTCAAGTGATTTTGCAACTGCATGCGCAGCAGCCCCCGTAAGATCTTGCGTATTTTGCCATGCATTAGCACCAGCCCCTGCAATCAATGTTTTTCCTATATTTTGAGCTGGAGCTTTGTATATAACAACCCTATATAGAATAAGTGATGAGTTAGTGAATTCTCTTGTTAATCGTTTCATAATTTTTATTTTTTTTATAATTAATAAATGTTATCTACAAAACCTAATGCAACAAAAGTTTTGTTTATTAAGAAGATGTAAAATTAACTTTTTAGAACATTTCAACTATTGCTCAAGACACGTTCCTCCTTTACATAACTAAGGAGAAAGAATTATCAGCAACACAAAAACGTATTTGACATTTGCTGCCACTGTACGCTAATCACTTCAGTAGCTTAATACCGCTGCTTTTTATTTGCAAGTTATTTTTATATGAATTTGCAAACGTGCATGTAAAGCAAATAAATTATTAAAAAATCCACTATTTCTTTTCCGTTAAAATAAAATATTCACAATGATTTGAAATTCTTCGGAAAATAATGGATATGATTACATAGTAGAATTAGAATGATATCATTAATGTCCTGCTATAGCTTCTATGGTTATTAATGTTTTATTTATTACATATAAGTGAAAGTGTTCTCTTTGCTTTCACAGGGAGACGCTACGCATATTCTGCATTAGCGTTTAGAACAAACAGAAAGTTAAAAAATAATTTTTACCAATCTGCTGGCGCAGCACCATTCAAACCATAACATTTTGATGTAGCTACTGAATACCTTGGAAAAGAGAAGCATAAAACAAAAATCCAACTAAAGTGCATTATAAAGCAGTCTGCATTAACAAGCATATTGAGATTCGTTAATGTTTGTCACCCTATTAATAATTAAGCAGCTTCTTTTGATGTAAATTTTCTAAGATTTATTCTTCAATCAAATAAATACAGATTGTTGTAAAATAAATGTTTAACCATTGCACTGCAAATAAATATTTTCTTATCAGATATAATAATTTAAATAAAGCTTCATATCTAAAATGTTCTTCTTTAAAATGGCTTGAACAGTCATTTTCCATTAATTTATCATTTCACAGATAAAATATCATTTAAACAATAAAAGTAGTGAGGTGGAATATGTCCAGTATAATGTGGTCAAAATGGATTGTTTATTGAAATATTATTTTAGAGAAAGAATTTCATTTCCAGAAAAATTTATATCAAATTTTTTGTATACTGAAGACAGGGAATGCTGAAAAAAACATGCATATGGTTAATATCAGTTTCATTTTGCGATATGTACGCTTTGCAATATGAATTCCTTACTTACATATTATTAGATTGTTTTGAATAATAAGAATATGATTTAATTTGCGGAAAAAATGCGAAATAACGCTCAGAAACATGTTTCTATGAAATCAAAATTAATAGAAAATTAAATAACGCATATTTCTTCTTTCTAAAGAATTTTCAATTATTCAAACAAAAAAATGACAGATATAACATTAGCAATGCTCAACGCATGCGCAAAATGATCGATGCAATCCTTGCTAAAGTATACTAATTATAATAAAATTGCCTATTACAGAAACGATCGTGAATAAGTTTGCAACTTAATAAACTGTATGGGAAAGCAACAAACTAAAATATGGTTCTTGTCGAACTGTTCATTGAAATATATTTTGTTAAATCTCACGTACATAGAGTACATTTTATTTCTGTTTTCTTCAACTACAGTTTTCAGACATGAAATGAGTTCCGTCATCATGTGTGGCTTCATGCGCAATTTTCTACATTCTGACCAATTACATTGAAATGACCAAAAATTGTAGCATCATCAATGCAAACCGCCATTGCTGGCTCTTTTGTTTGGCTTTTCTAAAAAAACATATTGTTCTACAATTGCTTTTCAATTATTACAAATTTACATGGTAAGGTTTGTCAATAACACAAAATTTGTTTCCTGGTTCACTAATCAACCATTGAGAGACATCACTTTCAAGAGAACTTGCGTGGCCACCGATAGTAATAGGACTCGTTACTAATTTTATATTTCTGTTCAAAATCCGACAGTCAGTTTTCAATATTTTATCTCTTGTTGTCCAAACTTTGATGCTTGTCTTTAATTTCTTCACAAGTACTTTTCGGTAAATCTCTGTAATTAGTTCTTTTTGAAATTTACATTAAATTCAGAGCAAATTGCAATAAGAGATGTGCTATTTATCCATTCAAATGCATATGATGAGTTCATTTTAAAAATGCACACCTTACAACTGTAAAAATGCATTCTGTTCATTGCGTTGATTATAACAGCGTTTTTCAAAAACATCCTATATTACTGTAAAAAAAATTCTGAAAATTTTCTTTACCGCACAAAGTGTTTCTCAGGATCAAATTATAATTATGATTTTAATTTCAGCAAACTTTTCTCTGTTTGCCGTTATTTGCTATTACTGTAAAATAAAAATGAATTA
>NW_003526940.1:3012496-3051363 GCF_000181795.1 Trichinella spiralis
TTTTCTTACCCAACATTGAACCCAATGTAGACAGATTAGTCGCAACGCACTAAGCCCATACATCACATTAATTATTTCCTCACTATATGATTATTTTTGAAAAAAACCCTCGATTTGAATCAATAGCCTATTTAAAAATTCATCATTTTTGGCAATAATTTAGGGAGGGGGCGTTTGAAAAATATACGCCTCTTAAGGGGGCAATAGCCTGAAAATTTTTGGGAAACACTGCTGTAAAGTCTCTATTCTTTGCTCACAAACAACTCTTACTTTTAAATTTATAATGAAATTGAAACATTCGCGTTGAAGCGAAAACAACAGTGAAATTTTGATTCATACAATACCAAAAATTTACATGGTAAGGTTTGTAAATTTGTTTCCTAGTTCACTAATTAATCATTGAGAGACATCGCTTTCAAGAAAACTTGCATGACCATTGACAACAATGGGACTTGTTACTAATTTTATATTTCTCCCCAAAATCTGACAATCACTTTTTAATGTTTTTCAATGTTTCAAAGTTTTATTTCTTGCTGCCCAAACTTTGATGTTTGTCTTTAATTTCTTCCAAATTACTCTTCGATAAACCTTTGCAATTTGTTTCTTTGAAATTTACTTGAAATTATATGCAGTATTTTTGTGTATGCGTTCAGTTGTAGGGCATTATTATACTTCAGTTTTTCTCCTCGAACTGCCTTGCTTTGTTGCTTGATTCAAATTAAATATAATTTGCATTCTTTTAATAAAATTATTGATTTACAGTATAACATTTTGCAAATTTTCATGGGAATGAAAATTGTGAAAGATAAGAGTTTTACATTAATGTTGAAACCATTTTTACATATGTATATTAACACCATTTATTTATGAGCATTAAACAATGCTGCATTTAAAATACATCAACAAATATGTTGCAGCAAATGTGCTCTCCTTTTGAAAATGTACTATCCTTGGATTCATTTGTCGTCTGACAAAGCATGTCAAGCATATTTTTTTCTAAAATATCTCTAAATTATTACAATTTCATCAGGAAATACTTGCGGGCTGATATTATAAATGCTTAATGCGTACTACTGCTGATGTTCCTACTGTTCATTATTATGCAACGAAAATTTTATTTTGTAAACATTAGGTGCAAAAGAAATATATTTCATTATTCATCAATAAAGTACATTTCAGTAAGCTTTTGAAAGTGATCTCTTTGCCTTCACGAAGATACACTATGCATATTCTGCATCAACGTTTAGGGCAAACAGAAAGTTAAAAAATAATTCTTACCAATCTGCTGGCGCAACACCATTCAAATCATGACATTTTGATGTAGCTACTGAATATCTCGGAAAAGTGAAGCATAAAACAAAAATCCATCCAATCTGCATTATAAAGCGATCCGCAATAACAAGCATCTTGAGATTTGTTAATGTTTGTTACCCAATCAAATCATTAAGCAGCTTCTTTTCTTGTTGTGAATGCTCTAAGATTTATTCTTCGATCAAATAAATACAGATTGCAAACTTCAAAAATAAATGTTTCTCCACTGCACTGTAAATAAATATTTTCTTATCAGATATAATAATTTAAATGAAACTTCATATCCAAAATGCTATTCTTTAAAATGAATTGAACACTTATTTTCTATTAATTTATCATTTTATACATAAAATATCATTTAAACAATAAAAGTAGTAAAGAGCAATATGTCGAGTAAATTGTGATCAAAATGGATTGTTTACTGAAATATTATTTTAGGGAAAGAAATTTATTTCAAAAAAAATTATGTAAAATTTATTACATACTAAAGACAGGGAATGCTGAAGAAACATGTATATGGTTAATATCAGTTTCATTTTGCAAAATGAATGCTTTACAATAGGTATTCCCCTTCTTAAATATTATCAAATTGCTTTGAATAATAAGAATATGATTGCGGTTGTTGGAAAATGCGCAGTAACGCACGGAAATATGTTTCTATGAAATTAAAATTAATAGACAATTAAATAACGTTCATATCTTTTATATAAAGAATTTGCAGTTATTTAAACGGAAAACTGGCATATATAACATTAGTAATAATCAGTGCATACGCAAACCGATGTGTTCAATCTTCGCAAAATTATTCTAATTATCATAGAATTGTTCCTAACAGAAACGTTGCTTTGAACATTGTGAATGAGTTTGAAATTTAATAAACTATTTAAAAAAACAAAAAATTCAAGTATGGTTCTTGCTGAACAGGACATGTTGAAATATATTTTGCTAAATTTCAGGTGCACTGAGTAAATTTTATTTCTGTTTTATTCAATTAGAGGTTTTCAGACACAAAGTGAGTTCCGTCATCAGTCTTGTGGCTTCATTAGCAATTTTCTACATTTTGACCAATTAGACTAAAATGACCAAAAATTGTAGCATCATCAATGCAAACCGCCATTGCAGGCTCTTTTGTTTGGCTTTTCTAAAAAAAGTATTTTCTTAAACGACTGCTTCTTATAACTTCAAATTTACATGGTAAGGTTTGTCAATTGCACAAAATTTGTTTCCAGGATCACTAATTAACCACTGAGAAACATCACTATCAAGAGAACTTGCATGACCATTAACATCAATGGGACTTGCCACTAATTTTATATTTCTGCCCAAAATACGACAATCACTTTTCAATGTTTTATCTCTTGTTGTCCAAACTTTGATGCTTGTCTTTAATTTCTTCACAAGTACTCTTCTGTAAATCTCTGTAATTAGTTTTTTTGAAATTCACATTAAATTCAGAGTAAATTGCAACAAGAGATGTGCAATTTATCCATTCAAATTCATATGATGAGATTATTCTAAAAATGCACGCCTTACAACTGTAAAAATGCATTCTATTCGTTGCGTCGAGTGTAACAGCGTTTTTCAAAATCATTCTATATTTCTGTAAAAAAAATTCTTCATTTTATTTTCTCTCTGAATGAAATTATTATTATGACTATAATTTCAACAAACTTACTTCTGTTTGCCGCATATACTACTACTGTAAAATAAAAAATGAATTATGAAAGCAGATTTATTTTATCAGAGCAAAATTTTGCCAGATGTTTCTTCTGAAAATTTAGCAGTAACACATATAACTTACCATATTTTGATTTTTCACCTTTACTATATATTGTCACTTTCAGTCCTGGAGCAGCTGCTGTTGAAATTTGCCGTGTCAAGGTAAGCGGTGGTGTTAATCTTGATTCGCCATTAACCAATTTTTTCAGATTTGGTCGAGCTGGATCATCTGGTATATCATTGTGATATATCAACGGAGTTGCAATTCTCAAGGCCATTGCTAGAAATTGCATGCATTTTACCATATGAAATTATTATTCAAATATATTTGCTTCATATTCTTTTTCTGCATGAAATGTTAAGCATCTTCCAAATAGTTCTGCGTAAATGTAATCTTTTTCATGCAAATAAATTTACCAATTGCATCAATTTCGCTTTCTTTAATTGTCAAACAGATAAACAAATGTCCTTTCTGAATTTCTGCAGGTGGAAATACGTATCCTCTTAGCGCTTTCGGGAAACCTGGTATTGTGTGAACAATCCATGATGCTTCATCTGGGACTCCGGGATTCATCATTAAAACACCTATGTAGAATAATGATTATAAGATTTGTCATTTTCTGTTTTAACGCTTATTATTATTACCTTTGCTATTTGATTTTGTTTTTACTTTGGGAATATCAGGTGGAATGTTATTGTATGCAATAAATTTGTTTCCGGCATTTGCCTGAATGACATGCTCAAGTGTTTTAGCAACTGCATGGTTATTAACCCCTGTAAGAACCGGAGTATTTTGCCATGCAGCGGGAGCAGGTCCTGCAATTAATGCTTTTCCTGTATTTTGAGCTGGAGCTTTGTATATAACAACCCTATATAGAATAAGTGATGAGTTTGTGAATTTTCTTGTTAATCGTTTCATAATTTTTATTTTTTTATAATTAATAAATGTTATTTATGAAACTTAATGCAGGAAATGTTTTGTTTATTAAGAAGATGTAAAATTAACTTTTCAGAAGAACATTTCAACTATTACTCAAGACACGTTCCTCTTTTACATAACTGAGCAAAATTGTATCAGCAATACAAAAATGTATTTGATATTTGCTGCTACTGTACGCTAATCAATTCAGTAAGGCAATATTGCTGCTGTTTATTTGCTGGATATTTTTACCTGGATCTAGGAAACATGCATGTAAAACAAATTAATTAATTAAAAATCCACTACTTATTTTCTTTACTGTATGTATATCTATTTTATAAATTTTTTATTTTTTAAATATGTACTTTTATAAATGAAAAATAGTTTGTTAAAAACAACTTTTTTCGTTTAAATTTTGCAATAGTATGCACGTAAAGGATGATGACATACTAATTCGTGCGTGTGGAAATTCAGGTATTCTTGATCATGAATCCACATGTAGGTGATCATTTCAGTTCAGTAATCCTATTGAATTGCTCTATCTCTTTATTTCAGTCAAATTAAATGTAATTTGAAACTTCGAAATAAAACACATTCTAATGTGGTGTTTTGATGTGGCTTTGTTAACTTAATTTTGTAACGTCCCACGTTGATTTTTTTTATATTAAAACCCTGTGAAATAGTATGTTGCATCAATTTCATAATGCATTATTACTGAGTGTTATCCATGCCTAAGGATATCAAGCAGATTATTATTTTAAATAATATCTTTACGTTGTACAAAGATTTGAACTGATTTTTTAACAAAGTTACAAATAAAATAACAAAACAAATTTATGTATAATTATAGATATGGCAAGCAACATTAAAATAGTTTCAATTAAAGAATTCACATATGTTGACATGTTCAATATTTTTCAAACTAATTTGCAAATTTATTGCATGATGTTGCAGCCTTAATTCATAATTATTCAATGGAAATTCAAAATCATTTTCTATTAAAATAAAATATTCACAATGATTTGAAATGCTTGGGAAAATAATGGATATGATTACATGGTAGAGTCATGATGATATCATTACAAATGTTTGGTGTCCTGCCATAGATAGCTTCTACTGTTATTCATTGTACTACAAAAAATTCATTGCGTCAACTCTATTGCACCAGCAACGTATCTTATTATTTATCAATATCATACATTCCACTAAAGTTTTGAAAGTTGTCTCTTTGCCTCCAAAAATACACGCTGTATTTCTCATATTCTGCATCAACACTTAGGGCATACAGAAAGTTAAAAAATAATTCTTACCAATCTGCTGGCGCAGCACCATTCAAATCATGACATTTTGATGTAGCTACTGAATATCTCGGAAAAATAAAGCATAAAACAAAAATCCACCCAATGTGCATAATACAGCATTCTTTATCAGCATGCATCTTGACATTCGTTAATGTTTGTTAACCTATTAATCATTCAACAGCTGCTCTTGTTGTCGTAAATTTTCTGAAATCATTCAAATAAATATTGCTTGTAATCTTGAAAAATAAATATTTATCCGCCACATTGTAAATAAAAATTTTTTTAGCATTTGATAATTAAAATGCTAAGATTTTGTGCCTTGATTTTATTCAAATTAAATATAATTTCAACTTTGAAATAAGATGCTGTATTAATCTGACCCTTTTAATGTTGCTATAGCAATTAAATTATGAATTATAAAAAAACCATCAAAAATGCTCGACACGTATAAGTATTACTTTTGTCGATCAGAGAACGTAAATCTTGGTAATATGTGACAAAAAGTCGACATATAAGGATTTATGTGAGATTTTATTTCGGAGTAAATGTCGAAGCACTTCCTGTCCCACTCTGCGTGAAGACGAGCATTGCATTTTTTTGCACGTTCTGTGCGTTCATATGCATACTTCACAACGTCCCTTTGGTCTTGTACAAAGAATACATCGAACCGAATGACGGGTGACTGCAACAGAAAACTGCTACTGCTTCTAATGGTGCACTTCCATCTGACTGCAGCAAGCTGAGGGCAATATGGCGACGAAATTCCAGCTGATTGAGTGGACTTTTTTCGATAAAACAGCGAATACGCCAAGCTGCTACGGTCGCTACGTTCAGCGCCTTGATGAAGAAACAAAAGCTAATATCATTTTTTGCCTATTATGATTGGGCGATAGGCTTATATATATAACGATAGCGTCTTTTGCTTCCTCAAATATTTTTACTTGTTCACATATTCTTTCTTCTAATGAATCTTTGTCCGGTTTTAAAGCATCACTTCTGTTTTACCCATCGTCGTATTTTCCTCTTTACTCCTACGTAACTGCTTCATTGCAAGGATAGATAAGCAATCTAGAGAAACTGTGATGTGGCTTGAAAGCACTCCTCTTACTCAAAAAACAGTTCATCTTGCACAAATATATAAGCATTTTCAAATAATTCTGCGATACATAGGGGGGGGGGGTAATTTGTCTTAGAGGATAAAGAGAAGCAAATGTTGATTTCCGTCAAGTGTTCTATACATGGCGTAAACAATTACTTTCCAGTGCAGGATGTTCACAGATTTTGGTATTTGGGTGTGGTATGATTCCAGCAGTCAGTTGGACATAGCTGAACAACTGCTCACACCCATGCTAGAAGAGTGGCTTTAACAAAACTTGGTCAGAAAGCAGTCGAGTAGTCAACACAGTCATTGTTGTAGACAAAATATTCCCTAACCTATTTGTTGCCGTTTTATGTCGAGAACAGCCTAATGTTTAGTAAATGGAACATCAATGTTTTTAATCAGTTATTAATATCAAAACGTAAGAATATATATATGTGCTACAAGAATGCGTGCCTTGAAATTAATTATGCACAGTGGATATTAAACTGCTAACGAAGAATTAGAACTGCATCAAAAAGTCAATTTTTGCCAATTTCATTGATTAATAAAAACATAATGATATATCTAAAAATAAATTCGCTAAAGCGTTTTTATAAATATACCATCTGAAGAATGTATATGCAAAAATATAAACAAAAACATTGGTATGAAAGTAGTGTTAGGTGCTCTCAAAGTTTTGTTTAATTTAGTAAACATTCGGCAGATGAAGGTTAATAATGACACACAGAAAGCGAAGAAAGCATTTGTGATTGCTTAGAAGTTGTTTTGAATGGATTTTAAACGCTGTGCAATTTTTATTGTGAAACACTATAAACTATTTCAGGTAGATGTTACAGATCATTTTCCAGCAGGTTTCAATACTTCCAGCATTGAGCTGTTCCAATAAAAAAATTTGCATTTACATAAATTTAATTTAAATTTAAAGAAATCATTTTCATTTATTTAGAGCTTTTATTTTTATTATACATTATTCATGAAATACTTTTCAACAGCATGTTTAAGCAATCAAATTTACATATGCAAATGTGTAAAATATTCTTATTCATTTACAAAAACAATTTACATGCATGTTGCATATTTGCAGTAATAACGGCTGTTGTCGGATCATAAGAATTATTAAAGGAAAGAATAGACTTTGAAAGTTTCAATATTTTGCTTGGAATAAAGCTAAACAAGAGCAATAGAAGTCATAACCACAGCTAAAAGAGAACACAAAAATTCCGTGCGTTACAAGATGAGAAATATTTTCCACCATTTGTTGAATAATCATATTATTCAACTGTTTGTGCTACTATAGAGTTTAATTACATTTTCTAGATAAGTTTTTAATAATGCTACTCTATGTTTAGTGCATTTTAATGTACACTAAAATTGTATGTATACGTAAAATGCGTGATTTTATTTTCACTTAATTTAATTTCCGCAAGCATTAGCCTTTTTTGTTCTTTCACATAGTTTACATCATTTGCACATTCGAAATATATTTCAAAGTAGGAATTTTCAATTTTGATAATGCAGATGAAATGTCAGCAAGATGTAGGAGTGACCAAAAGCTGTCCGGTTTAGCATTAAATTAGAAATTAACAAAATATAGGTCAATATTCAAGTGAAATAATAATTTTGTGAAGATAATATGTTTACAGGCTTTTCCTAGCAGTTAATTACATTTCTCATCTATCTGCAATTAATTGCAAATTCTTCTTTGCAATTTTCAGAATGAATTGCATTTTATATGCATCGAGAGAACATTTTCAAAATAGAAATAAATTTTATAATTTTCAGAAATTGCATTTTTTTAAAAATAATTTATAGCGATGATTGCACATACTTGTTTATTGTATGAAGAACAGGATAGCCTTGAGAAATTGACATTATGCAGGGAAAAAATAAATTTCTTTTTATACTAAATTTGCACTTTATTTTCGTCTTTTGTCAGTGTAGATTTTTACAAGGCCACGCCCGAAATCAAAATACTAGATTTTAAAATTTTTTTACCATTTTTGTTTGTTTTTGATTTGAGCAAGTGCAACATGATCGTTGAATTTCAAAGCAAAAGTGAATTTTCATCATCATTCATCCAGTTTGAATGAGTCGCATGGAAATTTGGCACCGCTGCTTCGCTGAAGCAGAAATTATTTTTGCCCTACGGCAACATGTGAACAGTGGGAGTTGCCGTTTTTGCAAAAACAAAATTATGAGATGATCCTTATAATAAATATCAATGATCGAGAATTATCAAAATTACAAGATGTATGATATATTTATAATAAATATATATATTTTTTTACTTATATTCACAGATTGTAAAAAAATATCCTTCGTGAAATTAACGATACGTTGCTAATTTTTAAATAATACTGCATCATTTTAAAAATTTCATGTAAAATAAAAAGTATAACAAAAATATATATATGTATGAATCTTTTTTTTTAAAATTAAATTATGAAATTCATAAAATTGTAAGTTTTTACAACACCATGCATGACATTATTTCCATTTTCATTGATTTTGATTATCATTCATTCGATCAAGTGCAATCATTTTGCCAAGTGACATGTGCAAGTGCAAGTAACAAGAAAAACCAATTTTAAAGATTGAAAGGTCAGTCCTGTTTTTCACGGTTTAAAAGATCCAGCAAAATAGCAATTTAAGCAGTTCAACTTTGCTCCTGTTCGTCGATTGCAAATGGCTCTAAAATTTTGCAATGCTATCACTGTTGGCTTGATCACTTTTTGCTGCCTATTTTTTGCAGCATCTGCTGATGCAACAACCAATTGTGCAGAAGATGTGGCAAATTTTTACAAATGTATCGATCGCCATTATGATCAAGAACTTGGAAAAATATTCACCTATCATACAGCCGAAGCATTTTCCGAAAAAGCAATAGAATGTCTTACCAAGTGAGCTTGTGGAACTATTTTTTTTTTGAAAGCCAAAAAAAAACAAATAGTTCATTTTTTTTCTTTGGAATAAAATTTAAATATCCATTTCAGAAATGGATGTGAAAAGCCGGCTTTTCACAAATTCAAACCTACAGAAGAAAGTGATGAAGATGATGACGAAGAAGGATTCATTGGCAAACAGTTGGACGCTTTTGTGTTTAGAAAAATTTTAAATCCCGAATGGTTTCCCAATGCGAGAAATTTATCAGTACCAGAAAACAACTGCATGGACAGTCATTTTGAAAAGGCAAATTCTATTGTGGAACAGTGCATTCAGAAAACGTTGCCAAATTTCAAATTTCCCATAGAAAATGGACTTCCTTCAAAAATGGACTACATGGCTAAAGCTGAAAAAGATTTTGACGAGTAAGTTTTTTTTTAAAAAAAACTTTTTTTAATAATTTTGCATACACTCTTATATTGCATGTGCAATATCTTTTGAGCATTAAATTGAAAATTAATTTTCTTTTCATTTCAAGTTGATCATTCAATTTATGTGACTTCTTTGTGTTTCAAGTTTTGATTATTAGTATAAAAAATAAATAAAAATAATTTTATTAATTTAACTTAAAAAAGTATTATTTAGAAATGAATATATTCTGAATGATGTAGCAAAGTACGTTTTAAAATTGCTAAGAAATCCTCAAGTTTGTCCCGCTGATAAGCATGATGTCGTTGAAAAATGCTTGACAAACCTTTTTCATGAAAATCACAAATCCCCTTTCGACAAAATACTCAGTGGAGAGAATCTTTTCAAAGAATTGTGCGGCGTCGGCCTGACTTGCTTCAAAGAGTAATTAATATTTTTTTTAAAAAAAATTAATACTACCTTTTCGTCCAATTAATTTGTAATTGATTTTAGTACTCGTGAACCATGCCAAAAATTTATTTTAAATTTACACGAAACCGCATGCACTTGTGCTACTGATGAAACAGAGCAAGTGGTGAAATATCTTGTCGACAGCTACAGCAAATGTTTTGGCCTTGATCCAGAATATAAGCAAGTAGAAAAAAGTTATTTGGAAACAATGAAACACAAATGTGAAGCTTTGAAATCTGACAAACAAACTTGCGAAGCTGGTTTGACTGCAGTTTTAAGCTAAATTCAAAATACACCTCGTTGTATTATCTTAAAATATTTTTTTTAAATTCATATTGTAAACACTTGGACACTTGAATTTCATAAATTACAAAATTTATTGTCTCCTTGTCTAATTAAATAAATTTTTCAGACATTTAAAACAATAATATCTGTTTTTTTTAATTTTTGTGTAGAAAAAATAAAGTTAAATTGTAAAAGAAATACGAGATTTCCAAGCCGCATAATTGTTTGAATTAATTCAATTAAAAATAAGCTAACATTTTTAATTTTAAAAATTTAAAAAAAAATTTATAATTATAACAGATCATATATTGTATTATAAAATAATAAATTTCACTATTCTCTTGCCACGTCCTGTGATGATAAAAAGTAATAAAGTGATAACTACAGTTCTAGATAAAATAATTAAACTGTTACAAAATTGCCACAGGTTTCGAGTAAATTAGAAATTGAAAATTTTAAATAGACCATAGTCAAAATAAAATAAATTGAAATACAATTTTCTACTCCACGAATGCACAAATATTTAACATCAGATAAACAATCATTAAAAAAATAATCAATGCAAAAGCCTGACATTTGAAAGCAAAAAATATCATTAAATTAATTTCGATTGCAAATTAAATTTCTAATTATTTCTCACTATCATCAATTGAACAACAAAAATTTTCTGCACCTGTGAAACATCTAAATTTAAACTATATCTGTGAGCAATAAAATCAAATTTTGCAGAAAAATATACAAATAAATTTGCATTGATTTTATAAAAAGTAAAAGAGAACAAAACATTTTAAAGACAAGTGTCATTGAAATTGAAATACTGAAAATTGATTTCATGTTATACAAATGTGTTACAATACTATAATATTTTTGAGAACGTGGATTTTATTTCTACAATAATGTTGAATAATGTAAATATTTTTTGGATTCAGCACGACTGTCATTTTGCAGTTTTATCATTCACACCAGAAAATTTACAAATTGCATGTAAACTTTGAAATATGATCTGCTGTGTAAATTAATCTGCTTACTTCTATATTGTGTAATTATATGTATGCAAGGGCAGTATATGTATGAAAAGTGATTGGTAATTAAATTATGTGCGGAAGCAAAGAGCTGCAATCTGGTAGCCTAGCGTTTAATTCTTTAAACAAACGTAACGAATATGTGAATAATATTTGCCGTAGAACTTAGTATAAAGCACAACTGATTACGTTCATCGAAAAATGTTAATAAGCTGTCTATTGTGATTAATAAAACGCAGTGGCACAGCAAGCGCATGTACTGAGAGATGAATATATTTTCACTGCTTATTTATATTACTGCGATTTTTTTGTGCACAGAACTAGTTGTCTCAGCATTTATTTGAGTAATTTTATTGAGTTCTTTTTAAACTTCAAAGAATCGCTAAAGTTGTCAATAATTTAGTAGCATTGTTGCATAAATGCATTCGATAAAATTAAAGTTTGTGTGATTTCACTTCAACCAATTTTCACGTCAGAATGTAATGTTAAAATAGATGTTTTAGCAATATTCAGTCTTGCAATTGGCAACTGTGCCATTTTTCACTTGAAATAAAAAGAAACCAAATCATATGATTTGCTTTTATTTGAGTCAATCGTGTTGTTTATCAAATTTTAATATTCTCTAATTGTATGATCGATGTTTTTTTTATAAACTATTATTTCTAACAATCGTGTAAAAATAACCATCAACGCATGTGCCAACTTAATTATCAATATTACTGTATGATATTATTGTTGAATCGCCATCGGTCGGCGAACTTGTTTACCTGGTCGCGTCCGTGTGTTTGTCATGTTCAGATTTTTTGCTTTCAACAATTTTACGACGCGTTGCAAAATTTTTTTCACTGAAAATTTTTTTGTTTTTTGTAAAGTAAACAGCACGTGATATGTGACATGTTAAAATAAATAAAATTACCACTGAACAGTGTGCAACGTTGAGCATTTGATGGAAGTTTTAACGAGTTTTGGTTGTTTGTTTCAGAAGTTCCGTATGTCTGTGAGCAATGAAGAAGTTTTGACGTTAGCTTTTAATCAGGACGCTACGTAAGAGCTTGCTCGACTAGTGATTAAAAAGATCTTAATATTATTCATATTCCATTGTGTTCATTGCAGTTCTCTGGCTGTTGGAACATCGAACGGGTATAGATTGTACACTCTTGGTCAAGTGGACGAATTAGATTTACTTTTGGAAAATACAGGTAAATTATTACTTTTCAAAAGAATGTTTTTTTTGTATTAAATAAATTTTAGAAAACAGTGACGTTTGTATCATTGAGCGTCTTTTCTCAAGCAGTTTGGTCACTTCAGTTTCTCTCAGTGCTCCAAGAAAGTTGGAAATATGTCATTTTTTAAAGAAACAAGAGATTTGCACTCAAAATTACGCGAACAGCATTTTAGCAATTCGACTGAATCGATTGGTGAGTAGTAAGCATATAGCAATAGCAGCAGTAGTAGTAGTAGTAGTAGCAGTGACAGTGGGGGCTTGTTAATAATATATATATATATTCTTTCTTTCTGGGCGGTTGAATAAATTTGACAGGAGAAGCATTTCCACAAATGCAGAGGGATTAATAGTAGAAACATCTGAGCATGATGACAAAGCAAAAACGTTCCGATGTGTGCAAAGCATAATTTGTTTTCAAAATTTTCAACGCTAATTCTATTATATTGTTTTTAATTTTCTTCAATTGCGGTATTATTGTTGTCAAATTTTTATCGATTATAAATGCGTTAACGCTTTCAAAGAAAATATTGATTCTCATCATCATCATCGTCGTCGTCGTGTTCAGTTTGACACAGTTACTCATATTTCGTGATGTATGATTTTATTTAAAATTATTTTTGAAATGAAAAATTTTTGAAAAAGATCAACATTTCTAATTTAGGATAAAATATTAAATGTATTTTACAATGAGCAGGCGATGAATGTTGTGAAAAAGTTGGTTAGTCAAGAAGCTAAAGCTAATGAATAGAACTTATTCTTTACTTTGCGTCACGAGTGATCAAGTTGTGCTGCTAGGCGTGCACTTTTGCTAGTAGGAAGTTGATGCTAAATAAACAAACAAATCAGTTGTTGGTGTGAATAGAATGGAAATGCACGAATATTATTATTATTATTATATATTTATTAGTGCATTTTTCATAAGGATTCAGTTGAAAAAGAAAATTACGATTAACATAAATTTTTTTTATTATACATAATTATATTTTTCCTTTTTTATCATCTGTATCATCTGTGGTTTTATGTTATATACTTTTTTTTTCTTCAACAGAGGTCATCTCGGTAGTTATATGGTGGGGTAGGATGAAAAATGATATGTAATAATAATGAACATGCACGTGATGATAGTTTTATTGTTCTGTTGGGTCAAGCTAGCTGACCTCAGTCGAAAGAATCATATTCTATTTTTCACTTGTATATGAGTGGTAATTTCCTGTTTTTATTGCTTTGCTTTTTCTCAAACAAATTATTAGGAAAATAATAAAATTGTTTTTCAATTGCGAATATTTTAAAAATTTATTTCATTGTTTTTTATGTGGGAATTTTTTATTTATGTTGTCAAATGCTCGCAGATTGTAGTTTTATGTTCGATAATTTGTGCATTGTGTCCGTGGGTCTTTGTTTCATTAGCATCTGCTAGCCGCTTTATTCAGTGGTCATTTATTGATTATTTCTATTCGACATTGAGTGATCGTTTCCCGCATGGCATTGTTGTTCATTTTCTGATATCAGACCAAAAAAGCAACAGCCGAAATTCAGTACATATTTAATTATATATATATATATATATATAAGGATGAAAAAATAGAAATTTCCAAAAGACAATTTTCGTGATATCTTGATTTGAAAACTGTTTTTATGAAGGGAAAATCAACAGGGTAGGTGGGGGTTGTGTTAGCAATTTTAATGATTGACACTTTTGAATGGGTTTGATTCAATTCAGCCGTAAAGCATTGAAAAAGAATTTGGTCAGGCGACGAAGTTTCAATTAAGCTGAGAAATTATTATTTGTAATGTTGTTGTCTGTACTATTACTACCTGCTATCTACTATTTGAAATTTGTGTCAGCGTTCAAACACGAAACCCAATTTTGTGAAAAGCAACCATTCGGATCGAATCCTGTTTGCTTTGCCCAACTCACGTGAAAGCTTGTTCAAACGATATTTATATTATTTCTTACTGTATATTATTAACTTTTTTGATTTTTTCATTATCATTTTCATGATTATTAAAAAAAATTATATACCCTATATTATATTTGATGATTGAGCGGATTTTTTTTTTCAATTTTATTTTTCTTTTCTTAGCGCTTGATTGTTTGTCTGGAAGACAGCATATTTGTCCACAACATACGAGATATGAAAGTGCTGCATACAATTCGCGACACTCCGTCCAATCCGAGCGGTCTGTGCGATCTGACACCAGCCGACGTCAGTTTTGTTGCTTATCCTGGCTCGACCAGCTCGGGCGAGGTGCACTTATTTGATGCTGCTACTTTGGTATGATTTCAATTTTATCCTGATGAAATTATTAAATTTCAATAAATTCATGTGATTATCTTTTTTTTTATTTTTAGCAAGGATTGTCAGTTATTCCTGCTCACAATGGTCCATTGAATGCGTTGAAGTTCAACGCTGAAGGAACACTTCTAGCTTCAGCATCGGAAAAGGTATTCTTTTTATTAAAATAATCTCTTTAATATTTTATTGAATTTCAATAATGTTTTTATTGTTACTATTTTTTCAGGGAACGGTAATTCGAGTGTTTGCCATTCCCGGAGGGCAAAGACTTTTCGAATTTCGAAGGGGAATAAAACGGCACGTATATATAATTCTCTTTTTTTTGGTAAAATTTTAATTTAATTTGTTTTTCTTTTAATATTTAGATGTGCGTCAATTTATTCTCTGGCATTCAGTATGGATTCAGCATTTTTAGCTTGTACTAGCAATACAGAAACGATTCATATTTTCAAATTGGAACCATCACCACCCAGGTATTTGCAGCAAATTTGGTTTTTTTTTCTTTACAGAAATATCTAATTTCAATTATTATTATTGATCAAGTCAAAATGAGTCGGAATCTTTGAATACTGTACAAGATTGGGTATCGTTTGTCAGTCGAACGGCGGCCAACTATTTGCCATCTCAAGTATCCGATATTTTGCAACAAGAACGAGCTTTTGCGACGGCACGTTTACCCAGAGCTGGCTGCAAAAGCATTTGCGCAATAATGACGTAGATTTTTTTTTTTGAAAAAAATATTTTCATATTTTTGTTTAATGCTGACTTATTGAAACTTCAGATTGAAAACAATGCCACGATTGGTTGTTGCTTCTACTGACGGCTACATGTACATATACAACTTCAATCGACAAGAAGGTGGAGAATGTGTTCTACAGAAACAGCATCGGTATATTCCACAAATATGCAAAAAAAAAAAATATATATATTCTTTATTGGATAATATTTTTGATCATATTTAGACTGCTTCATTCGTCGAGAAGATTGTCTCGTGCAGATATACCGGGAACGTCGACGGCTACGTTGATCACCACCACTACCACCACTAGACCGCGCAATTTTTCCACCGGTGAAGTTACATCCCGCTATCACGGTATTGTCGCTGAGTCGACTGAATGTAGCACGTCACCAACTGGTGCACTGGACGTCTGTAATGTCATCTCAATTGTTTTCGTTTGTTCATCATCACCACTGTTTTATTTCTTTCCCACCATTTTATTAATTAATATTTTCTCTTTGCTTGTTTTATGCATGTTTTTTATTTTACTTTTTGCTTTCGAACACCGAGCTTTGCTTTGCTTTTTCTTCTGTTTGCCTTGTTGCAACTTTATTTAACAACATCAATTGCACAACATAGCATGCGGATATTCTTAGACAATAATATGTGCTGCTTGTTTTGTTATGATGATGCATTCATTCAACAAGTATGAAAAGTGCACATTTTTTCACATTAACAACTTTCATTTTTCTCACCTTTTAACATACATACCTTTTTTTCAATGAATGCATGCAAATTGAATTAATCTATTAATTTAATTTTATTTTATTATTAGAAGAAGCGGCTGGTCATCGTCAGACGCATGATATGCGTCTTGATGATGTATTGGAATTTCCTCCAATTGGTCAAGCTTGCACTCAGTAGTAGTGATGGAGAAGCATTATATCGTACTGATTATTGTTCTTCCATGTTATTATACATAGTTAGTTAGTTCGTTTTTTCTTTACAATTGAAATTGTCCATTTACGCTTTTATTTACTTATTATTTTTACAGTAATATTTTGTACAAATTACTTGGGCAAAATATCTTCGTCGACGACTGGTCGTCTCTTTTAATCACACGTATACATATTTTTCCATTGCACTTGCTCTGCATTATGTTCAATGCTCGAGATGGCTGTTTTGTTTGTTTGTTCATTTTTTAAACGAACAATTTCATTTATTTTTTAAACGATGTTAAAATTTGGAAAAGAAAAAAAGCATATTATGCAGAATAATAGATTATGAATATGTATAGTTGGAATTTTTGTGTCAAAAACGAATTATTTGTTCATTTCAAATAAGCATAGATTTGCTTCTTTGATTGCACGATGTTTTTGTTGCATATTTATCATTTTAAACTTTATTATTATTATTCTTATTACACGAGCGCGTAAGAACAACGGCAGTGAAAATTAGTCGATTCACTGACTGACTGACTGACTTATTGATTGAAGTAATTTGTTTCCATATTTTTTTGCATCTTTCGTTTCTGTTTAGAACATCTGCTATTATATATTATTATTCAGTTAAAAAATATATACATATTCTTGTAAATATTATCGTTTACATACATGTATTCTTTCTTTGTACGCTGTTTTCATAATCTTTTTTTTCCAACTTGAAAAAACGTAAAAAAATGAAAAGTATAAAAAAAGAAAAATAAAACCAAATACCTACCCAAATTGTGTTGTTGTTGTTTACTGAATTATTTGAAAAAATGATAATTTTTTTTGCTTCCATAAATACGAACGTGCAAAAGCAACTTGTTGGGAATAACATTTTTTTTATTTTGCAGAACACAACAGCCAACGCCCTCCTCCTCTTCGACTAATACAAGCACCGGAGGCAGAAAGTGGAAAAATAAAATTTTTCACGAACACATTTTTCTTCCTTCTCACCGGCGACAAAAAAACAAACAAAAAAATAACCACCGGACAGATTACATGTCTGTGCAAGTGAGCGAAAGCGTAAATGAGAAAAACGACAACACAAGAGAACTGTTTGTTTGTTAACTGCTTGGGAAAATGAAAATAGAAAAAACAAATAATAATATTCATAGTATACAGATATATATCTAGGAGAGAATAAATGAGAACACTTTCAAATTGTTCTTGCTTAACAAATTGAAAAACGACAACACTTGTGTAATTTTAAAAAGAAAAATATAATAATAATGAGGAAAACCATAATCGATCATCATCATCATCATCATCACAATCCATATGCGAAGCAACCACTACACATATTGTAATAACAAATGTATTTTAAAAAAAGCAAAATAACTATAACTACAAGCAAAACAATAAATAAATAAAAACAAACATGCAAGTTTTATAGTAAAAGAACAGTGATTGATGGTGTACACACAACACATACACACAAGTGTATGTCTTTCTCAACAAACAATTCAAATGCATAATTGAAAATATTATGCAAAACATGATCTTGAATAAAAAACAGCAAAAGAAAATCTTGCAAATTAATGCCTATTATAATATTAAAAAAGTAAACAAAGTAAAATCATCACATGCAATAACAAAGATAGAATGGATAATAATAATAATAATAATAATAATAATGACGACGACGACGACGATGATGATGATCATAATAATAGTAATAATGTAGATAATGATAATAGTAATAATAATAATAATAATGATAATAATAATAATAATAATAATAATAATAATAATATTTCAAGTCATAACAGCTGATGAATTAGATCCAGTTTTACAACTTGGAGAACATACTGGGCAGTTGATAGATGGAACGGAATTGTTCACATGTCGTCCACATCGTGCACACATTGGACCACCGTTTAGCTGCAACTGCTTGAAAAAAAAATCCAACAAATTATCGTCAATTCACACACCACAAATGAAAAAATTATCCCCTCTCCCCCCCCCCCAAAAAATGTACATATTACATACAATAACAGATCACATTTTTATAATATTGATTTGAAAATTTATTATATAGAAAAAATAGGGGAAAAATATGTATATACATAATTGTCTAATCAAACTCACTTGATTGACTCTATTCAACTGCAATTGGAGATTATTTCGCATTTGTTCTAATTGACAAGCATTCAACACTTCTGGGTTCAACGTTGGCGCAGCTCTTTTCGTACACAGCATCTGCATTTCCAGTTGCATGCTAGCCAATTGACTGAGTGCCTGAAATAAAAAATAAACTAATTAAATATTTTAATATATAATAAATATGATCACATGCACAAAATTGGAACGTTCCGTACGTTGTCCCTTTCTTTGATTGCCATCAGTTTTTCTTGTTCAGCTATTTCTGCTCGACGACGCTGTTCTTCTGCTTCATGCTTCCAAGCTGCACAAGACTGAAGTATATATATACATATGAAAAATTAAAAATTAAATTAAATTTAAATGGTATCTTTCTTTTTTACGTTTGCTGTTCGTAACAAACACTCGTCCAAGTCGACGTTTCCAAACCGAAGCACGTCACCGCAATATTGTTGTTGTTGCTGTTGTATATGATTGTCCACCAAACGTTTCAGTCTAGGCAACTCATGAACAGCTTAAATGAAAAATTTATTTTATATTAATTAAGAAATAAAAAAAATGTCCTTTTCATACTTGGACTAAGAGGTGGAAACAATTTTATCCCATCACTGTAAGAGTTTTGTCCAAAAATACTGAACGAATCTGGTGTCGTTTTTGCCTATAAAAAGTAAGAGAAATTAAAAGAAAAAAAATTTAATTAGAAAAAGAAATTAACCGAAAAATTATCCGGATAGCTGAATGCGTGACTGTTGCCGGCGGATAAACTTCCCGACGAAAGCGGACTGCCGGTGGACATGAACGTTCGACCGAAATCGCTGCTGAATCTGCATGCGACAATACTGACCGGAGGCGATGGATTAAACGACACTGAATTGACGCTGCTGCTTATCGTACCGTCCGAATACCAAGTACCATTGTGGGTCCACCAATCCCCACCAGTACCAGCACCGGCACCGGCACCACTACCGTAAACATGCGATGACGCATGATAATTCGAATAAAAGTCCGAAGAAGCAGCGTAAGCATTGCTCAACGGCAACGTGAACGCTTCGGCAACGTTTCGTTCTTCATTTTCATTAATTGTCGGCAAACTATCATTGTTCAAATTCAATTCTTCCGCCAAACTGCCTTAAATTGAAAAATCAACAACAACAACTAATAATTATTAATTGTTCAATTGGAAATATATTTTTCAAACATTTTCTCTTTTCTACACCACCCACCTAACAAAGCATCCAAATTTTCCATGTGTTCGTATTGATTAGTATTTACTGCCGACGACAAAGATGCTGCTCTGGGCAACATTTCCGTACTTGCGCGCACGCTTTGAAAACTTTCCACCTCCTGTGAAACATCTTCCACAAGTCCTTGCAACGGTTGTTGTTTGCACTTGTTGTCCACAACAACAATTTCACCACTCCGACTACCACTGCAAGCACGTTCACGATACGGCTTGAACAAGAACATTTATTATTTATTTAAAAATTTATGCTCAAATTAATTCAACTACCGATTGCATGTCACGTTCGAAACCTGGAGCTTTGGGATAACCGAACGCGACAACATTGGTACAATTTGGCCTTCTTCGTACCGGCCTGGTACTTGGCATTGTGTTTCGACGTTGCATCAGTACAGCCTGAAGTGAAAATTGAATTGAATTAATTCTGTATACCAATAAGTAAAAATACATTTCATCAATGTTCAGAAAAAAAAAGAAAAACAAGTAAATACAAACCTGATTTTCAATATACTGTCACCGTATAAGTAAACAAAATAGAATGAAGAGAAAATTATTGAATGAAAAACTCCATTCAATTGAAGAGAGTTTCGGGAAAGTGAATTTTTATAATAATAATAGAGAATAAAATAAAGATTTACTGAATAAGTCGGCGGTGAATCGGTCATTCGAGTTTGGGATTCAATTTCCAAAGTGGCGACTGCCGACGGTTGACGACCACTCGGGGTGGTGGCGGTGATGGTCATATGACTTTTCAAGCCGAAATCTCCACCATTTCCCCCTTTGCGACTGCTATTATTCATGATGCAATCGGTCGAACCGGTGCTGCTATTATTATTATTATTATTGTTGTTCATACTGTTGTTGCTGCTGCTGTGTCTTCTCTTGCTGCAGCTACCACTGCTGCTGCTGTTGCTGTTGCTGCTCGTGGTGCGCAGTGTGCAAACTTCGCCTGGAGAAAAATATGTTGGAATAAAGTGAAAAAAAATCAAACAAACAAACAAACAAATAAATAAACAAATAAACGCTGCTGCTGTTGTTTACAAAATGTAACAGCACAGAATGGAACACTAGCGTTAGCGTAACAACAGGGGCAATGATGACGCGGGCATGTAAATTTTTTTTTCTTCACATGACAAACAAACAGAATGAATTTTTAAAATAGATCACATGATCAGAGGATGGATAATAAAAAAAATTTTTTCACTTTGCATATGGCGAGAGTAGAAGGAAAATTCGCGGGTTGTTTTTTTTTTGAGTCGATGAGTAATATATATTCGAGCAGAAATGAAAACGAAAATTTTCCTTCTCGCGAATTATTGATCAGAGTGATATTTATTTAAAAGTGAAAATAAAAAAAAGTATAACTTGATTGAAAAGAAACAAAACGCATGCCAACTTGAAAACTTGTAAAGTGTGAAAATAAATAAATAAATAAATAAATAGAGATGACAGTAATATAGAAGCGGATAGCCAGCCGCTTCTTCAACCAACCAACCAACCAACTAGCCAACAGACAAACTGATTGACTGATAGAGTGAGTGACTTCAGTCGCTCCGTGCGATGGCCACCAGGCGCAGCGTATTATTTATTATTATGATTATGATTATATACGAATATTACACTTTACCAATGCTGCTACTAAATGCAATTGAAAACTACGACCGTTGCCAAACTTGCTCTGTTGCTGATGCTGATTGGCGGCAGCAGCAATAACAGCTAAAGCTTGCTGCTGCTGCTGCTGCTGCTCTCTGTCCATCTCTCTCTCTCTCTTTGATGACCACCACCACTGTAAAATAAAGTTACTGCTGTTGTTGTTCTACTGTAACTGGGCTGACAATTTTCAACGGCCCGTAACGACGATCAATTTTTCCCGTTGTTGTTGTTGTTATGAAAAATAATACTTCTCAACATCGGCAACAATAATTTAAAAAAATATATATGAATTTAAACAATACTAATCATCACACGTCAACGAATGATAAATTAATTAAATTTGAAATATATATTTTTTTTTCTCTTTAATTTTCACAATTACAAACACAAATCTTATTCTCTTATCGTTTTAAGTAATGTTTTATACAAATTAGGCATTTTATTATTATAAACTGACGACGACTATTGATGGTAAAACAAGAAATCAACAACAAACAAAGAAACAATAATAATCACTACTGTAATTAATTCATTCAAACAACTAAAAAATTATTATTATTATAAAACTTTTCTTAAAAAAATGCTGCCGTAACACAACAAGCTGCAAATTGAATTTGCAATATTGATATAATTTTTCCCTTTGGAATTGGAAAAAGAAATAATCTTTTTTGTTGTTGTTGTTGTTGCACACTAACGATACTTTTGATTTGTCACGAATTGCAACAGAAAAAAAAAACTACAGTAAACATGAATATATTTATGTATAAATCAATTATTGTGTCTTAATTATTTTTAAAATTTACATTTAAAAATATGATGATGTAATTTGAAAGTGGCACTGCATGCGTGCAACAAATGGTGTGCAACAAAACAAAACAACACGTGGATGTAAACAAGCAAACAAACAAATAGCGCGTATCGATCGATCGATTGATTGATTACCTTCGGTGTGCGCGAAAGCGCAAAAACTACCTCGAGGACAATAGCCATGTTGAATCATGTCGTTGCATTTGGTGGATTTGTAAATCTGAAATTTGAAAGCAAAATAACAACAACAACAACAACAATAAAACATACTACATCCGACCAACCTCGGGATGAAATTGCTGCTCTGTTCTCGTGTGACAATAGATACAGGTATCGGCCGAGTCGCAACTTTCCGGCGTTGACCATTCGTCACCTCGCTTGACCGCCGGACACGGTGTACTACGGTATTTGTGGACCGTCGGCGAACGACGCCGGTCTTTGCTGTTGTGATAATACGGACAAGCGTAACCTTGGCGACAAAGCCGAGGTGACTTTTGGCACATCTCGGTCTTGTAATGGGACAATACGAAATGTGGACTATCCCAAACATGGTCTTCGACCACGAAATTCAGACGGTCGCGATTTTCCAACGACAAATCCATCTGAAATTCATATTTATTACGAATATTAATTGTAATTTGATCAACATTTTTTTTCTGTAGAAAAGATTAATTAATTTGAATAATCAAACTGACAACAACAACAATAATTTGGTCGGTTGGATGATGATGATGAAGAAGAAGAATGCTGATAAAAAAGATCAATAATATGAAAATCAGGCACTGACTGAGTGGGGAAAGTTGAAAGCAGTAAAAGAAAAGAAATAAATCACAACTTTGTGCATGCAACCAGATGTGACGTGGATTGGAAAACATTGCAAACTCGTTTCTTTGTTCTGACCGCTTCTATTCCACATCTGTGCACAGATGGATGAAAAAACGAGCTTCTATTTCTCAAACACCATGCACCATCAATTGTGAAAACTTTCATGCAAATAAACAACAAGAATAAAAAAATAAATCCATTCATTATTATTATTATTATTATTATTCACCAGGCAAATAATCAAACAACATTTTATTTCGATATTGGCAAAATTGAATTGTATCGTGCAAAAAAAAATTAAGATAAAAAAATGCAACCTGAACTTCTTCTTCTCGACTATCGTACACCGGCTGTCGAATATCGTCCAAACCGTGAGCTTGCGGACAGTGGATACCATATTTTGCACACTTCCCTTTGCTGTCGGTGACGTAATTGCACAACGTCGTCTTGTAATATCTCAAATGGTATTTGCGTTCAACGTCACCATAAACTCGATGCAAATATGGGCATCTGGAAAAACCAATTTATAATTCATCATAATATCATCTTATACAATATGATATGCAAATTTTGATTTTTTAACAAAATTAATACTATCAAAATCATATTGAATATACAGATATTAATATATATAATTTTTTTAAATCAATCACTCACTGATCGTCATCCGGACAAGTTCCGGTGCTTTCGTCGTATTTTGAACAATATTCGTCAGAACTGTAATTGAACGTGCCGTCTTTCAGCAATGAACAGCGTCTCCGCCTCTGGTTGGCAAAGTGCCAATAAAAACAAGTGTAAGGCCGGTGCTGTTGGCAGGTGTGTTGTTTGAACAGAGGGCACGGATCGACGCGAAACTCATGCAAATATCTCAAATTGAAAACAACAACATTCGAACATAATCACATTATTGAAACGTTGAATATATTTTTTAAAAAAACTTACCGTTCGTGATTGGATTTTTCATTTGCAATTTGATAATTTGAATCAATTGCTGACGACGAGTCGGTTGATGTCATCAGCAGATGCTGTGAAATTCAAAACAGGCGCTACAGTCGAGCACGCACAAGGTAGAAGAGGAGAAAGTTTTTTTTAAAAAATGTTCCAAAAAATTCTCCACCACAACAACGCAAATCACAAATTGGCACGATCAATGACTGCAAGATGGAGATGAAAAAGTTGCCATTGGTAATTGTTGTTTGTTTTCAATTGAAAAATAAAAAAATTCTTTGTTGTCCAAATCATGCGCTTAATGTGAAAAATGCAATAATTTCAACAGAACAAAAATCAAAACAAACAAACAAACAAACAATCCACTCACTTGTACAACATTTGTGCACAAGCACGATGCAACAGCGGTAGAATTGACGTAAAATTTTCACAACGGCAGCTTGTCACTAGTAAATGATGCTTTATTAAAATTGAGAACAAATCTTGCATACCGTAAGAATTTATATTTAGATTGCAGATTTCGTCAGAGCAATTGCATTCACTCTTGAAGGTTCTTCTTCTTTTTGCAAAAATGCTTTTCAACAACAACAACATTCCAATTTTTAAAATTTCATCCACACTCTCACCAATCATTCTACCATTGATTATTGCAATTATTGTGGTAAATTTTGAATTAAAAAAATAAAAATATATATACTTTTTTACTTAATTTTTCAAATGTTTTTCACTGTTTTTTCTTATAGCTCTGCACACGTTTGCTCACTGTAAAATATTGGTTCAAAATTTATTTTTTTAAATAATACAACAATCGAATCAAATTTAATTTTAAAATGAATATTGAAAAAAAATTTCAATATTCAGAAACTTTTACAAAAAATATTTCAAACTGAAACTTTTAAAGTGATATATTTTCAATTGATACAATTGTTTATAAATTCTTTTATTTTCTATTGACATGATATTGTTGCCTCGAGGTTTTGCAACTTTTCCTTTTATTAGACATACAAAATTTTTTGCACTTGAATTTCTTTATTTGTAACTGTACTGATACCTCGTAGGTAATTATGTAACAATTGAAACAATTGTCTTTCTTTTGTTTCCACCTTTGAAATTATACGCCATTTTATTAGCATCAATTTATGAAAGTTAATTTCTCTTGTCACGTGGCACAGTTTGTGTTTATCGAGCGTGTAAAATTTATTTATGAAAAACATAAAAAAGAAGAAAACATCAGCAGATGCTTTGAAATTCTTTTACTATTGTAAAAATTTTTCATAATAAAGCAAAATTTGACTGAATATTTATTTATTTTTTTTATTTTGAAGTTGATCATTCATCGTGAAACTTTGTAAATACATTTTTGTTGGTTACTTTTTCTTGTATTAATTTTTTTTGAAATAATTTAATTTTCCTTTCATTTAATTCAGTTTTTTTCTTCATTGCATCTACTCTTTCTTATACAAGCGGTATATTTCTTTTTACATATACATTTTAGAAATTTGAAAAGTTTTCCATGGACGACGACGAGGTGGATTTAACAAATATGACATCAACTCAACGGGAAGAGGTGATCCAACGAGTTCGACAGCAAATGGCGTTGGCTAATGTGCAAGAATTGTTGCAGTCGATTTCGGAAAAATGCTTGAAAGCTTGCATCAAGAAACCCGGCAAAACTTTGGAAAGTTCTCAGCAGAAATGTCTTTATCATTGTGTAGACAGATATTTGGAAACGACTAATCTTGTTGCTGTCACTTATCGTAATCGACTCGAACAGGGTTGAATATTAATTATCCAATGATTAACATTATGAATTAAAAGTCCTCTCCAATTAAACTGCTGTCGTTTATTTATTTCATCGATTATCTTTTCTTTATTTTGTTTACTTTCAAAGTTTATTATATTCATTTGAATAGAAACATAGTAAGAAAAAGACCGCTAATTCAGCATATTTGTTTATTTATTATTAGGTTATAACAAAAACAAACAGATAAATAATGTTCTTCTAGCCTATCGAAAGAAATGATGCGTGTGTTCAAGAAACAAACATGGAAGTGTTTAAAGAGAAATCAAATTGTGCCAATCACACAGTTTGAATTGGATTTTTAAAAGTGAAATGAAAAAAATTAATAATTTTTTTTCATTTGCATTTTCAGTATTATTGAAATTGCGCGAATTTCGCGGCACCAGTTCCACTTTGCCCATCGCTGAATGAGCTCTCGTTAGGCATGTTGAGGTTTGATCCAAACTCTGCCGGTGTCCAGCGGTCAATATTTCTAAAAACTTTGAAAATTGATCATTTTTTTTCAAAAATTCAATTGAAAATGATGAACGACATCAATTGAAGAAAAAAAAAGTTCATAAGAACAAATTATGTAATGTTTTTTAAACATTAATTTATTCAAATAATATACAACAATAAAGAAGCATTTTGAAAAAATTCAATACAGTAAGAGCTGATAATTTGAAAAAAAGAATACAAAATACGTCGTAGTGATATTACCTAGTAGAGGTATTGCCAGCCCCACCACCAGCACCATCACCATCACCATTACCAGTGACAGCTTGCCCGGCAAAGGAAAAGCCAACGTCGTTGTTAGCGCTTCTCAAACCGCTGCTTTGAATAAATGTCGGTGTCAGTGCAGTAAAGCCGGACATTGGAGATGAATGCGATGAAGATGCAAAACAGACTGAAGAAGGAGGAGACCGGCTCATCCAATCATCAATTGCATGCAACTGTTGAAATGCCATCATCGTTTCGGACAAAGAAGGCGGAGTTACTGGAGTATTACAAGGTGCGTAGGCCTGAAATTTAAAAATTTACACCCAATCAAACTTCCTTTTATTCATTTCTCCACAATCTCGCACAAATTGGAACTTAATCAATTTTTTAAAAAAATGAAAAATTAGCATTCATCGCAATTTATTCTTGTTCTATTTCAATTTCCAATCATCACACTTTTATTCTTTTTTAAAATTATAAAACTATTTGCAAAAAAAAGAGAAAAGCAACTGATTGTACCATAAAAACAATTTTAAAAATAACAAATTAACGAATGCAATCTTATTTATTATTAAACTGATATAGTGATTGAAAAAATAAAAAAAGAAATAAAATTGAATTTGTATATAATTAATTTTTGAAAAATGCAGTGGAATTTTCATTTGTAAACAAATTTAAATTTTTACAAACATTCGTTACCCTACCAATTTGATGGTGCAGCTGAAACAATTCTCGCCTAGAAGCCAATCTGTCAAATCTGTTTTCAACATTCAACGAAATTCACAAGTTAATTAAAATATCCATTTCTAGTATCGGATAAATTTGTCAATTGTTCAAAGTTTCATCAAATGCAAATGAAAAGCAATACGGACAACTTGCCTCTGAAGAAAATTATACAATTATTCGATTTTCTTTTCTTTTATTCAACGAGAATGCTGTGAAATTGAATGAAAAAGATTTGTCTGTCGATGCTATTAAATCTATTTAATTATGAAATTTTGAACACAATGCGAACGTGTTCCAACTTTGAAACAGTATTTTCATCAATTTCACAATCAAAGAAAGATAAAAAAAAGAAACAAAGTGTAAAATGCTAACTGTACAAACGGGCATTTGAAAATATTGAAAAGCAACATTCAATTTCAATACATCTACCACAACAATAACGAGAAGAACATTTTATGTTGCATTCTATAATTGAACATTTCTCATTGTTGTGTCTCAATTTCAACTATACAGTATACAAGAATTAAGATTTGACAACACAATAAGCCCGTTTGTTGAAATTGCAACTGCTTGTAAATTCATCAAAAAAATAAAAGTTGCTTTTTCTTTAAAAAATTGTTTCTCAACAGTTTGAAGCGTTGTTGATAAGCTGTGGAAAGATTGGGCAATTTGCAATCTCCTAACCAACCTGATCATTAATATCAGCTACAGTAATTTTCTTTTATATTGGAAAGGAGAAAAATTGATTCTCTTTTGTTTCACAGAAAACAGAAAAAAAAATTCAATGAATTGAAAATTAACAAACATACGTATGTATGTAATGTATGGATACCTTATCGACAGCAGCCGATGGACACGAAGAATTGGATGTATTGATCGACGGATTGTATTCTTCGAAAAACAAACTCAGTGCTGGCTTAAAATGATAAAAATAAATAAGAATAATAATAATGTGCATGATAATTTCACAAAGTATAATGTATAACCTGAAATTGCCAACGACTAGAAAGCAGCAATTGTTCAGCTTGATCATGGCTACATCCAGTGGCTGTTTGGAACTGATTGACCATCAGTTGTTGTCGAAGATTGATTGTCAAATCGTCGACACTGCCTCTGTCGACCATGACAAACAGCAAATGACCAAAACGGAGTTGTTTTGTTTATTTCATTACTGTAAGTCTGAAAGAAGAAGAAGAAGAAGAAGAAAACAACAGCAACAAGTGATACAGATATGAAATATTTCAAATTTTCCACGCCAAATTTTTTGTCAATTCAAAAAAAACTTTTCATGAACCATTACGAACGAATGAATGTTGTGATGCAAAATATACAAGCGAGTGTAGAAAGAAAAAAGCTTGTCATTGAATAAAGAGACACACGGAGGGGGCGAGGGGGAAAGAGAGAGAGAGAGAGACATACGGTTGTCGACAAGCAAGCTTGTTTGTATGTCAACAAGCAGAAAATGAAAAAGCGAAAACAAACGGCCAAGCCTGATCTGGCCAGGCCAGGCCTGGTGTGTTGTCTGCTATTTGTGGTTTGGAGCAGCAATTTGACACATATCTTTGATAATAAGCATTTCAGTGAAGCTTAAAATTGAAACTGCAACAACACGAAGAGAAGATAGAAAACTGAAGAAGATGAACGTATGTAATGTGTTAATTTTTATTTATTATTCATCCGACGTGAAAAGCATCCTTTTCCAAAGTCGCCTATGTTTATGTGCTTATTTATGTGTCTCTCTGTGTGTGTGTGTGTGTGCACGCTTGCGATCGAGCATTATTTTCATTGGCTTCTTGATTGATGATAAGAAATGCATTCATTAGTTGAACGAACATTCTCGCATGTTGCTTCAGTCATCGGTCACATGGTAAATACTGAAACTATTTTTTCACGCTTGTTCCTTTTGTTTCATATCCTAACCAACCAAAGAGGCAAAACCCATTAATGTTGCAATATTTGAACATAATAATTAAACAATTTATTAACAATCAATATGAATTGAGATGGAATTTTCAAAAGTGAAAATTAAAATTGCTCTGCTGTTATGTGGCTTGAATTCGAATTTAAATTTCACAACTGACACTTCTGAAAACACTTGTTAAATTGATATTTTCAAACTTTATTTAATGTTCTTTCTTCATTGTTTTTTCTTTACTAAAATAATTTATATACAAAACAAAACACATCCTCCTTTCTGAAATTGACATAATAAATGCTTGGATATTAATAGCTGAACAGCGGATCATTCAATAAGCTTTTGTCCACTGCGCCGCAAAATAGCCTTTCTGTCAGGATGAAGAAAACATGTGCATTAGATATTCTGACGCGCTTCACTGAACTCGACGATTATACACAGACACGGAGACGTTATTATTAAGTTGGAAATCATTAAAACGTTCATAATTTAATACCCTGTGTCGTTGGCCTGTTTGTTGAGTATTTATAGAATTTTTCTTCAAACGCTGTTCAATAATAATTATTTCACATTTTCACTTCGAGCAAGCAGAATTAGCAATAATAAATGAAAATTAACAACTCAATAACTGGCTCAATTATTTATTATTTTTTATTCAACACTATAGCAACTGGGTGAAATTTGAAAAGATGAGAAAAAACATTTTTTCAAACTAAGCGAAGCAATTATTTCAAACAAACTCGAAAAAAATTAAAACATTCCAATGTTGTCACATTGCTTTTTTTTTAAAATAACTTTTCCCGCTCAAAATACGCGATTATTTAGTTTTCCAGTGAAATAATAAAAAAACAATCTTAATAATCATTCTTACTGTAATATGAAAAAATTTCCGTTGAAATTTGTTTGTTCAATACTGAACTGGCAACCAGGATTGCACGCAATGAATTGAATATGTTCGCGAAGCTATTTGCAAGTTCACGTGAAGATATGAAATCAAAATTTACTAATAATAAATAAATTATTATGATTTTGCTCGATTGCAAATAGTTGAATACAAACTGTAGAAGTTGTAGTTGCAATAGCGATGCAAAAATAAATAAATAAATAAATAAACAGTTTTTATTATTTTATAATAAATAATTTTACAAATTGAAATGTACTTACTTAAAATCGGACAAGTTGATCTAGTTTTTACTTGCTGACAAACGATTGTTATTGCTGAATAAAAAATCAATCGCACACGCGCACCATGCACACACACAAATTACAATTTCAAGAAAGAAAAAAAATTGTCCTTCTGGAAAGTGCTATTATTATTATTATTATTATTTTGTTTGTTCACAAATAAATAAAGCATCTCAATAATTTTTTTACTCCCGTGAAACTTTCAACTCTTTGAAAAATATGTTTCTCAAAAAAATCTCAATTCTACATGCTCAGTTGAAAAATTCGATAATTATTTTTAGAAAAAAAAGAAAACAACTGAAACGTAAAAATGAAATTATAATACAATGGAAATGAGAAAAATAAATAAAATTTAATCCGTAGAGAAAAGAATGTTCAAAATCAAGGCATATTAAATAAAATGTCAACGTAAATATTGAATTATTACTAATAAGAATAAAATTGAAAATTAACTCTTAAATTAAACAACAATTATTGCTTTCAATTAGTGAAATAATCGATCAATCACTCACTTTCGTTGATATGGAATATGAAAATGGTAAAGAAAAAGTTCTGATTTAAAAACTGCATTTTCCACATTTGTAATTTATGCTCTCTCGTGTTATATGATGATAAGGAAATGATTTGCATAATAAAAATGATAAAACAACGTCACATTGTTATGCTTTGTCAAAATATGTTGCAATCACTATTTCCAAAGAAATAAAAAAGATAATTTTTCTAAGATATTAAAAAAAATTATTATCATGGTTTATCATCAAAAATCATCACAGTCAGAAAGAAGGGATAAGTTTTGTAAAAAAAAATTAATAATTTGGGGTGAAATTGGTGCCCGTTGTGTTGTCTGGTTGCGCTTGTTTGCGTTGAATTTTAGCCGTTCACATGGCATTAATTCAACTCGAAAATCAATCACTGAAATACAGCATTTGTTTTCCAATCACATGTTCGATTGATTCTTCATTTAAATATAGCAAAAATCTATCCGATTATTTCAATAATGTCTCTTATGAAAATATGACAAACTAACAACAACATTTTAATTAGTTTTCAATTCATTAATTGATGTGCAATCAGTATCATCAGCATCAGCATCAGATCTACCTCTCACTATAATCATTATTATTATTATTTCTTAGTGTGATGATGAATAAACAGAAAAATAACTTGTTGCATATTTTGACAATTTCCATTTATTACTTTCTATTCGTTGTCATAATTCATTTTAATACACTTTCAACTGTTGATAGAATACATTTGAATTTGATGTCTTACTTTGGCAAAAATGACAAATCAAACAAATAAAATAAGCTGAAATAAATTTTCAAAAAAGAAGCTGTGAGCAAAAAAAAAATCTCCTACATACATACACTGGCACAAACAAACTCTAAAAAGAGAAGAACAACAGTGCATAATATTATTCATTCATAAATTTTCAATATTATTTCCAAAAATTAAAATAATAAAAAAGAAATATTTTTTCCATACTGTATATAAAAGATTATATAAGAAATGAAAAAAAAGAAGTAAATTCTTCCCGTTTAAAATAGCATAGCAGCCGGTGTTGAAGAGGCGTGAAAAATGGCGTCCGTATATATATATATATATTGAAATGCAAGCAAGATGATGCGCTTAATCAAAGCCACGTAGCCGAGAATGCATAGTGAAAGTGAACAAATTCGACGTGTTGTGGAACAACGTTGTTGGAAATCTGACCAATCAATTTTGGAACCAAACCAACCTCAACTATATTGAACAACACGGAATGAATCAATCTAAGCACTTCATGATGAAGGAATGCAAAAAAATTAACAAACAAACAAACAAACATTGTCAAACAACATTTTTAATTCATATTTAAACTAATTTTCATCAGCAAAGAAGTTAAGTTCAAAAAAAATAATATTCGCAACACGAATTATATTATTAATTTTTTGAAATAACAAAAAATCAAAAATATACCCAAGTTTGAAATTTTTCTTTTTTTTTAAAAGAAATAAATTGTTGCTAACAATTATCATTGACAAGAATCAAAAATAATCATTTTCTTCAACTGAAAAATTAATTTCATAAAAATCAAACAAAAAAAAATAAAGTAAAGGATCAAAATGCACTAATAAATCAAACAGTAAATATTATTTGCAATTTTTCTTCTGTAATAATATAAAGATAATTCAATAAATAAACAAATCATTAATTAATTAAGTAATATAAATTGGCATACGCTATATGGTGAAGACATTTTTTGTAGCTTTTTCAACATTTTTTGAATATAATCAAATATTCAAAAAGAATCACGAGGCCAATCTGGTTCAGTTTTGTTTCCACTTTTCCCCATTCAATATTGATCAAGCATAACTTAATTGAACTGAAAAAGTTTATAATAATGGCAAATTACTGAAATATATTTATTTCCTTATAAAACTTAAGCAGGTCAACTTTTTCACGCCACGTTTGCTTGGACCTACAGAATCAAAAATTTTGGTAATCAATAAAAAAAATTCCACATGCATTATTACTTAGTCACTTATTATTGAAAAAAAATATCATTCCATTATGAAATATCTCGTTAGTTAATAATAATAATAATAATAATAATAATACAATCTGCAAACAATATGCGATAAACGGGAAAATTTACATTCAAAAATTTGCCAGTTTTCATTTTCTTCGCTTTCTTTCTTTGACTAAATTTTAAAATTGCGTAAGCAAAATTAAAATAATCGCTTATTCAATAAATTCACTTATACATTTTATTTCAAATCTTGTTGCATTCGATCAAAGCAGAGATACCTTCAAATACTACTACTACTACTACGTATTAAACTTGTCAAATGGTTGATTGCATTTTTGTAATACTGTAATAATAACAATAATAATAATAATAATAATAATTCAATGGAGCTGAAATTCTTGACATCTAATAGAAAAAAATTGATATCAGCCGTATGCATCATTTTCATAAACAATAAAGCACATTTTTACAAGCAGGTAAATTTTTTCGCTCTTACAGCATTAAAAAAAATAAAAGAAATAAAAATTCTTACGCTTTTCAAAGTATGAAAAATTAATTGAAAATATAATGGACATAAAAAAACATTTTCCATCAATCACCAATGGACGAATCAAATGACCAACCACACACAATTGAATATGATGAAAAAAATTCTGTCAACTCTTAGGAACGTTTCCAAAAATTATAAATATTTATTGATTAATATTTTTTTCTCCTGTTGCATTTTAATTATTCTTCTTTCAATTTCGTCAACGTACAACCGACGACTATAGGTCGACAAGATGATCAGTGACACAATACTGTAAATACGATACGCAAGACTTAAGGAGAGGAAAAATATTTTCTTCGAAACAAAAAATCATCTTTAATTTTTTAAAATTTCAATATTGTCATAATATTCATGCAAATTCACCATCTGAAATTTCTCCTCAACATACCTGGATAATAAATAATTTTCTTCCACACAAGGAGTGACGCTTTCTTGAAATTGATGCATTTCAACTTGAATATCTTCTGAAACGACCTTTTCTTAAAAAAATTAAATAAATAATCATGTACCTATAAAATATTAATTCATATGTATGTTCAATTCTTTTATTGCTTTGAAAATTCAGTTCATTTACAGATTTTGAAACTTGGCACCAACCTTTTTATTGACACATCAGACATGAAATGAATCGATCTCATTAAAAGCCTACTTTTGCTCCAACACCTTAACAATAGAATGCTGCATCCCGTTGCAATCTAGTATTAAATCAAAATTCACCACTGATTTATTTATCTTCAACAAGTGCGAATTCATCCCAGTCATATCTTTTCCAATTATGCCATTCAATAATAATAATTTCTCATCAAATGCTAGAATAAAATTCCCTACAAAGGCTTTTTGCATTTCAAAATATAGACTTCGAACAACAACTTCCATTGCATTCTCACCACAACAAAACAAATAGCGAACATCACAAACATTCAAAAAAAATTACAATATCAATAACAATTTTTGCCACATTAAAACTGCAATTTGAATATGCAAGGAAAATATAATGCACACAGTATACTGACTCTCAGGATTAGTGGACAGTATTTTGTATAGCGGTTGATTCGACCACTAAAAAAACGACCAACCGGTCGGAAAGTTTCAGTAAGAACAACATGAGTTGTCAATAACATAAACTGCATCCGGCAATAGGACACGATTGCACACAAATGCACTCAGTACTGATTTATACTTATCACGGGTTCGGTCCAACGTCTTCACCATCTTGTCACTAGTTTCTGCGAGTATTTTAGCGGATTCACATCTGTATTTCTTTACGGAGAACACAAGTAATCGTCTGACACCAGCATCAGTTTCCTGACGGCCCTGTCAAGCCTTGAGACGCACAGCAGTACAAATCTTGTGATGAGTTCCTGCTAACACTTCGGGGGATCTGAATCTGGGTTACTCCACAGGATTATACTATCGGACGTCAAGCAAGGAGTGCTCACCTTTTGTCCGCTCGATATTCGCCTCCTTTTGTGCATTAGCTGTTCACTGACAGACTATACGGCGGTTGTACGCCAACTGACGAATGACTAAGTACATTTTATTTGTTTAATTAAACAGATTTGTTTAAAGTGATTTGAATTAAACAAATTAAACTTTAAAAGCGAATTTAAACAAGATCCTTTAAACTAAGCATCAAAATGCTAATTTTAAAGTCCATAGAGAGCACTGATAATCGTGTAACTACAGCGCCGGAAATTCCTTGTAGCTTTGTAGAGCTTAGATAAAGACGCATTTCACACAGAGAACACCGGAATTCGTCAGACTCCAGTATCAGAAATTCCTGCAAGCATTGGCAAGACATGATGAACAGCGCATTTCACACACAGAGCACAGCCATTCCGCTGACTCCAGGGTCAGTAATTCCTAGCAGCCTTCTCAAGCTTGTTAAGTGGAGAATTTTACACTGATAGCACTGGTATTCAATCGACTGTAGCGGCGAGAATTCCTGATAGCCTCGACAAGCCTAGAAAAGTGGAGAATTTCACACAGAGCTCAATGGTATTCTGACGACTGCAGCGTCATGAATACCTGCAAGCCTTATCAAACCTTCATAAGAACCGCATTGCACACAGTGATCAGTGGTATACGGCACATTCCAGTGCCAGGAATTCCTACCAGAATTGTCAAGCCTTCATGAGAATCGCATTCAAACAGACTGCACAGGTATTCGTCCGATTCTATGGTGGGAAATTCCTCCTAGCCTTATCAAGCCATTTTAAGAACATCATTTCAAACACAGTGCACTGGTAATCGGCCGACTCAGGAGTCAGGAATTCTTGCTTGCCTATAAAAGCGTAGATAAGCGACGCATATCACACTGAAAGCATTGGTATTCGTCAGACTCCTCCGCCGGCAATTCTTGCTAGCTTCATCAAACCTTGATGAGCGGTTAATTTCACACTAAGAGCACTGGTATTCATCTCACTATAGCGCCGGGAATTCCTGCTAGCTTCGTCAAGCCTTGAAAATTGGCGCAATTCAGTCTGAGACGCCTGCTATTCGTCTAACTCCAGGGCCAGTAACGCTTGCTAAACCTTTCAAACCATCATAAGCTGCGCATTTTACGCAGTGAACATTGGTATTGACAGGTCTTCAGCGTCAGAAATTGCTGCTGGCGGAGTCAACCCTCTGGAAGCGAGGCATTTCACACAAAGAGCAGTGTTATCCGTCTGACTCCAGCGCACCAATTACTGCTATCCACGTCAAGCCTTGATAAGAAGCGCATTTCACAGAGAGCACTGTTATTCAGCCATCTCCTGCGTCAGGATTTATTTCTGGAGTTGTCAAGCCTCAATAAGCGACGCATTTCACACTGAGAGGACTGGTATTTCTCTGACTCCATGGTCAGTAATGATTGTTTCCTTTTGCAAGCCTTGATAAGCGACGTATTTCACACAGAAACCACGGGTGATCAGCCGTCTCCAGCGTCAGGATTTCCTGCAAGCCTTGACAAACATTCATAAGCAGCTCACTGCGCACATTGTGCACTGGTAATCAGGCTACTCCAGGGCCAGTAATTCCTGGTAGCCGTTTGAAGCCTTGAAGAACGGTGAATTTTACACTGATAGCACGGGTATTAATCAGAATTCTGCGCCGGGAATTGCTCTTAGCCTTGACAAGCCATGAAAAGCGGCGCATTTCACACTGACGGCGCTGGAATTCGTCAGACTTCTGCCCCGGAAATTCCTTCCAGCCCCATCGAGTCTTAATATACGGTGCATTTCACTCTGTGAACTTTGTTATTCAACAGACTCAAGCGTCAGGAATTCCTAAACACGGCAGACTCCAGGGATACGAATTCCTGCAATCCGTGTCAAGCCTTCATAAGCACCCTATTACAAACACAGTGCACTTGTATTCGGCCGACTAAAGAATCAGGAATCTTTGCTTAACTTTAAATGCGTAGATACACACTGACTACACTGGTATTCGTCAGATTCCTCCGCCGGGAATTCTTGCTAGCCTCCAGAAGCTTTTAAAAGCGGCGCAATTTACACAGAGTGTACTGGTGGTATTCGTCAGACAACAGCGTCAGGAATTCTCGCAAGCCTTGTCAATCCATGATAAGCGGCGCATTGCACACTTAGTGCACTTGCATTCGTGGGAATCTAGCGCCGGGAATTCCTGCTAGACTCGTCAAGCCTTGATAAGCAACGGATTGCACACAGAGAGAAGGTGAATTCGGTAGACACACCAGGTTAAAGTGTTTCAAATGGAATGAAAATGCATGAATGAATGAATGAATGAACGAAGAAATGCTTACAGTAAATTTGCAGAGGATGCGATGCCCAGGTTTAATTTATGACGAATTGCGTTTTCGAATGCGTTGCAATTGTAGAAAAGTGAATGTCAGGACGAGGACAAACGCCAGCGGTACCACGATTCCGGTCATCCATTTCAACGCGATCACTTCGGTTCGAGCTAGAAAATGCAAATTTTGAATTTAACAAATTCAAAGTAATTATTTTTTCAAAAACTTACATCGACACCACGCCCACCATCCAGGCGACCAACTACCGTTAATACAATGACGTTGTTCATTTCCGTGAATAAAATATTCCGTTTGGCAAGTGAATGTTACCGTTACGCCGTCCAAATAATTATTACCCAGAGGATATTTGATCACGCCGAAATTTTTCTCCAACGGACCACAACTGACAGCTTTTTTTGCAAATAAAAACAATCAATGCGCAATTAGAAATGAAAAGCAAATATGAAGATATTAATTTTCAAGCTTTTCTTTCTTTTTCTTTTTTATGGTTGCTTACTTTTTTGTTCACCTTTCAGCTTGTCGTATTCAAATTTTTTCTCTGATGATAAAGTATCCAGAGCAAATTCTCGACGCCCGCTTACCAAATAGTCGTACATGCACGAATATACACCTTGACAAGTCACCTGTGGTTTGACAGAGTTGTAAAGTGAAATGAATGCAAATATTATTCCTTTTTCTTCTTATTATAATTCAACTTACTTGCACTTCTTGTTCTCTCGAAAAGATCAACACTTCCAATGGAGTGAAATTAGTAAAAGTCCAAGGGTCAAAAACTGGTGAGAAATTTTGCTGATAAAACAAATTTGGATAATACAACGGTTCCGGCTTGGATCCGAACAAATTCGAAACATGCGCCCTGTTTACATCCCCTACAAGTATAAAGAAGGTATGCATTTTTAATAATAGCAATCACAATTTGTAAAACGTACATTTCATTCCAAATTGGTGATGTATAGTTCGAGAGTTCTCTTCTGATCTGGATTGTGTGATGTGTATTTTGGAACAATCCGAAGCAATGAACTCATCCTTGACATCACCGTTGTATGTTCCAAGTAAACCCATCGTTACATACCGTTTTGTGCATGCTGCCGACTCACTGTTCATCTAATAATGATATTGATAATTGGTATGAACAATCCAATAATCCATCAGATTGGATGGAATATTTAAATTTTTTAAAAATCACTTTTTTGCTTAAAAAATACCTTTCTCTGCTTGTAATTTGGTGGCAAAGCGACAATCACTTGCAAAATGCCACGGCTTTCGATCACTTTCACCCCAACACCACTGGTCAGTTGTATGTAAACTTCAGACTGATTCATCACAAGATGTGGAACGTAAACGAGAACTCGTCCGAAAAATCTTCGACGATCCAAATCAAAGAAATGACGTTGACCATCAACGAACACGTCAGTACGGTACCTCCATCGTCGAAATTGCTTCCTTGAAAACACTTTGTACCACTGAATGAATCGTCTTCTTTTACC
>NW_003526940.1:3051658-3092480 GCF_000181795.1 Trichinella spiralis
ATCATTAAATTTCTGTCCGCTGTTTTCAGCTGCGTTAGCACAAAATAACCACGACCACTGAAACTGTACTTCATTCCATCGAACGTTATAAAATGACCGTGACCATACGCGGTTCCTAAAGTGGATATCATTTTCAATTTCATATTGTGATGTGCTTTTGGACAAACATTTTTTTACCAATAACTGCCGGTTCGTAGTTTTGACAACCAGAAGTTGCCCTACGCCAATAGTAAAATTCACAATGCCCCGCCCAACGACAACACACATCATAGGGAAGTAAGTCGTTGTAAAAATTTGACCAAGTTGGAACGTACAGCGGCTTTTTGAAAACATAGCCACCCCAAGGATTCGCCCTGTATGGAACACCGGCTGAAAAGTAGCGCAAATAATCTGTGCTTTGTTCATAATCTTGGGAAAACATCAACCATCCATTGTAATCATAGCAGCACATCTCGGTTCCACTGTCGGGCCTAAATTTTGAAGTTTCAAATTTTAAAAGCTAAACAAATTCAACTGATTTAAATTAATTCTACATCGAATTTGTAGATACAATGCAATGTTGGGCGCCTTTTGTGTAAATGCACGATGAATCGCCCATCATTTCACACGTAGGCAAAGGAGTGAATCGACCGAAGTCGTTCAAAGCTTGGGAAAGTGTGCACGGGCATGGTATATTCGTGTAAACGTTACGTAGAAAATTGTCCCTGAGACCATCGTAGTTGTACCATTCAATGCAAAGTTTCAGTGCCCAGTTTTCACCCAAATTTGCTTTCCACGTGTCCCTGAAGTACCAACCAAATGGCACAGCACCAGACCACATGACACTAAATCAAAAGAACTATCTTTGAAAATTATAACTTAAAAATAAATTTGCAAAAGTTCTCACTATTTTCCGTAATCTGTCTGGTCATCTTTTGACAAACGAATCTGTATAGCACCACCCCAAAACTTTCTCCAAAGATTTCCAACAATCAAAGATTTTGATAGCATTTTTTGATTGAAGGAAAATTTTCCAGTATTTTCAATATTTCTCGCTATTGCACCCACCTAAAAACATTGCTTTAAATGAAGAATTTAAAATATTTCATCACATGAATCTAATCAATTCCAATTAATAAAAGAAAATTATGACGAAAGTGATCAGAAAGCAAAGCAAAATTCCTAATTTACAAACAGACATATATATATTACAGCTTAGAATGTCAACCCGTAACGCTATCTAAATGTTTGAACAAAATAAAATAATAATAAATTTTGAATAAAAATATCTCACCTCAAGAAATTCACGATCAATTACATCTTCTCGGTAACCCCATAACACAATGTCTACTCAGGAACCTGCCTTTGAAGAAATGTTTGCAGCTGCCCAGGTTATAGTTAAATTTTCTATATCGGATAAATGCCAATAGTTTCTATGAGCATTAACATATTTTAAAAAATACGAACAATATTTACTCCATTCAGTATGGTAAACAAATAAATCTGATTAAAGAGAAAAATTAATACATCGATTAATAAATAATCCTTGTGTGTATTTTTTTAAATTACAAATTTTATTTAAAAATGTTTATAAAAAATTGCGGTTGTTCTTACGCATGGCTAACATTTTTATCATGGAAAATCAGATGAGACATATAAGATGTGAAACCCAGCAAACTGATATAGCAATGTCAAACTTGTATGACGATAATACAGCAGCTGGCAAAGATCAAGTAGAAAATGGAATAACTTTTAAAAGGGCAAAGTAAATTTCTCCATTTCTTTACAAAAAAAAAGACTAATTTAACTTTGATACTACTATGTTTGAAATGTTAACAGTTATTTATTCATAATAGTCAGTATTTATTAAATTATACGCTAATCAAAGCAATTAAAATTTAAATAAACGTTTCTATCCATGTCAAATAATTCGAAACAGCAGCGAAGACAATTTCTACCACACGATCACGTGATGTAAATGTTGACGCCAAAATGGCATACTGTATCCACGTATTATTAACTAAGCAGAACATAGGACTGCCAGAATCTCCCTTAATTGAAAAAAGCATAACAAGATATAAAATTAAATTTTTAAAAAGTCACAAACATGGAAGTACATCAAAGATATACTGGCCGTTGATTCGTCCATCAGCGCAAATTGGCTGTAGCGTAAGAGCAGGTTTTTTCCGACGTTCACATGGGACCACACGAAGTCGCATTTGACTCAAATATTTCCAATGAGGATTAGTATCATCTGTACAAGAAAATATTGATAAACAAATCAAATAATAAATTGATAAATAAATAATAATCACTTTAATTTATATATAATTAATAAAGAAAATTGATTCACAATTTAACCTCCAATTTTCCCCCATCCTGCTGTATAGCATTCTTGAAAATCAGGCCGGTAATCACGAGACGGCGGTAAGCATATTGGCTGTATGTTATCGGTGAAAAGCACAGGTGTCGGAAATTTTACTATTGCAATATCAAAAGCTTCAGTCTTCCAAATGAGAAAGTACGGATGAAGAAAATAGTTGTTCGATTTCAACGAAATTGTTGAATTACTTTTAATACCCAAGTAATTCAATCCAAATTTTGCATATACAATTCCTTTTGCATGATAGGAGTTCCTTAAAAAAAAGCAAGCTTTATCACTCAGTTGAAGCAAACAAACAAACTAATTAAAAAAATGAATTTACGGCTATTTGCATGTAAATAAAAATAGCCCCTTATTTCTGTGTTGACATATTATACATTCAATTTACTTATTAAATAGGAAACAATGAGCGCTTGTAAGCACGACATTGGAATAATTAGCAAGTCCATTTGGCATCAAAGTGCCGCTGCACTGGTTAACGTACATCACATCTCCATAGGACATGTCCAATGTTAAACGAACCATGAATGGCAGAGAATGCTGTTCGGATAAATAGCGCTTCATCCATTTCAATGTGTACGGATGAGAAAACCGAAAATTCGATTTTACCTTGCCACAATTTTCTAAACTTGATTTGATCTAAACAAGCTTGCACTTTCAAATCTCAAAAGTGAATAAACTAAAAAGAACAGATAAATACTTCAGTAATACAGCATAATAATAAGTGAATTAAAATAAAAAATTGCTTCATCTTCCGTATCTGCAGGTTATTACACGAAGTATTTGGACTAATTTTCAGATTAACTTGATCGCTCACAGATTTGGCAGCAAGAAATATATTATAAATGGCAAAATGTATTATTATTGCATACCAAATTGCACATGGAAATTCCTTCTGTCAACAAAAATTTTCAGTTAGCTCATTAATAGATTTAACTAACCTTTTGAGAACATTAATTTTAAACCAAGATTTAAAATCATTCAGTCTTAAAGCCACCCATTTAATTTTAACCAGATTCAATTTTGAATCAATGAACCCACTCTATTTGAGATTAAATACGTTGAAATTTAAAAACGGAATAAGTAAGGCAATTAAATACGCCACTTTTTGTTTGCATAAAATTCCATGTTTCGAACATAACTTTCACTTTTGCAAAATGTAGCAAACAACATTATTTTAATCAGTCATATTTATTTGTAAAAGCATGTTCAACAAAAAGAAGTTCATCAACAACAATACATATATGAGAAATGAATAATAAACAAATGGAAACTTCGCAAACTTGAGAAAAATTTAACCCTCATCCGGGCGGCAAATTTTACACCTTAATCCGGACACCTGTCTACATATTTAGACACAAGAAGTTTCGTCATATTTATTCCCTGTACGTGATGTTAAAATGATTATTTTTTCAACTACTAATAATAATTTCACAAATAGAATATTTATTTTATTCAATGCAAGCGCTACACGATATATTAGTGATTTTATGGCTGCTATGCATATACTTTTTTACATGAATGGCAGCGGTTTCACGTTGATTTTCGACTTTCCTTCGACGTCCTTGCTCTCGGTGTTTTGATGGATTTTATCGTTCTATAACTGATATCTGTAACATTTATGATTTTAGGGCAGTCTGTAGTGGATGAAGATATGTTTAGTTTGTGCATAGATTTTTTCATTTTGATACCTCATTTCGATATGTTGTTTGACCAGCTGAAAGCTCTCTCATAAACGCTTCTTTGTCTTCTGATAACTTTGCTGATGTCTCATCAATAAAAATGCGTTGTTGATGCACACCTCAACCATGAAATGCAACATCAGCATGGTGTATCAGCAGTTGGGCTTTTTTTATATCAAAAATCTTCTATTCTTGCATCCATGCTATCCACACATCCTTTGCCAAGATTATAGCCATTTATGATGTTTGGTCTTTTGTCACACCTCACTGGTTGTCTATTTTGAACTTTGCGTGGCATGAAATCAACAGAAGAACATTATTGCTGTTTTTCCTTGGCACGTAATTGATCATCGTTATTTTTTTGTTGTGCTCACAAACAGCTAATGTAGAGTAAAAGATCACGTCGTGCTGCTTTATGCAAACATGCTAGAACATCACGCCGATGTGCAATTCCTGTACCAATAGCTGTAAGATCCTGCTCAAAAAGATGTTTCACAGTGGAATATGATGTAAAATAACAGTCCATATAAATGTTTCTGTTAAAAGTTCACAAATGGCTGTGCCAATTGCCCAACTTTGGTGCTTGCTAGACCCATTTGTGGTTCTTTACTACTTCTGCCAATATATAACAAACTTTTCAGAGCATAACCATTCTCTGCGTCACATATCCACTTGATCTTCGCACCGCACTTTCCTGGTCAAATGGTCAATGGGTATGGTAAAATGCAAAAGTGGCCTTCGCAGGTTCGCCACAACCGATTATTTATAGCAATGAATAGCTTCATAATGGATATCGCTCATCCAGTTTTTAAAGCTTCTATTAATAACTGACTGTTTTTGTCACATATTCAGCTAATAACAGTGACTCTTAAACAAACATCAAGAAGGTCTGAGAGCTCTGACAGACACTCATGAAGCATACTGTATTTATCTTTGGTGTTGACACCCTTTTTGTCTAATCTACTCTATAAAATTCAAGGAAACTTTATCGCAGATTCCATAAAGCACACGAACATGGACCACATTCAAAAATAATCAATGTGGTAACCTCTGAGCATTTTAGCTACTACAAACATGTGGATTATTTCAGTATAAGAATAAAAATAAGAGAAAGTGTTATGTGTCTACATATGTAGACACGTGCCCGGAATATGAATAGTAAACATGAAACAATCGTTTAAAAACATCATAGATCAAAAGCATTAACTGTGAAGATAGAGCATAAAATTTTATCGAAAGTTTTGGAATGAATAAGGCTAATTATTTTTTTTTTCATATCACAGCACTGCTCCAAACATGGTTTGTCTATATATGTAGACAGGTGCCCGGATTAGGGTTAATGCACTCTGTATGAACAACTGGATTCGAGGATGAATTGACAAAAAAGTTATCAATACGAATCCAAAAATCTAAAAAACAAATAAAAAACATCATTTAGTGAAAGAATATAATGTACAATTATTTTATTTTTTATAAACATGATCAGTTAAAGTTTATCAGCACAACATCAATCAGTCGGCCTTTCCTATCAAGAATTTCAATCATCATTATAAATAATGAAAAAGATTAATTAATGCTTGCAATAAGCAAACTACATACACATACATAGCAAAATCGTACCAATATAAAATAATTCACTTCTGTCTACATATAAGCGCCTCTGTTTCGGATAAAATCTAAAATTAATTAGAACATCACGTTAGCAATTTATTAAATTTCATAAAAAAATCAAATACTTATTTAAAAAGGCCACCTCATATCAATAAACAATTAAACTAATAACCATTCAAAGTAAACACTTTTAAAACAAATGTAAAATTATTGTAACTGAAAGTAAGCATTAATAATTTACTTTTAGTTAATATTTCATTTCATTTAACTATTACTGCTGATTAAGATCAACTAGTTGTAACTGATTAGAAACTGATATTTCACAAACTCGGAATAACACAAATTTATCATTACTGAAAAAAGTAATATTAAATGAATACAAGAGAAACATAAAAACAATTAATTTCTTCATGTTATTGCTCATAATTTCATCGTTAAGATGGATTTTAATAAATTCGCTTAAAACAAGTCTTACTTAATTTAAAACGCTTGCAAGTGACAAAAACAAGTATTACAATTTATTGTAAAAGCAAACGTTGAACTAAACTGGATTTCAAGATATGACAACAACACACCTACAAAACAAATTAAATGTTTTCAAGTAAGAATGAAATAGATAGTAATCAGCCTAGCCCAGTACTTACAAAAATAATTGAATACATATCTAATTGCAAATGAAGAAAGTGAAAAGTAATAATAAGCAGTTATTAAAGAAAATTTTCTATTATAATCATTTTATCATAGACAAATAAATAAAATGACTAACAAAAGTTCATGAGTATAAAATAATTTAATAATACAGTATCAGTTTTAAGCAAAGTTTTTTAATTCTAAAATTTTACTTCAAATTAGTGTTTACTAGCGTGTACTGTATATTGAATCTTAATTTTCTTTTATAGGTGCCGAATTTATTTTTATTAAAAAATTATATGTTCAAGTTTCCAAAATTTTATTAATAAATTTAAAATTTGTAAAGTAACTACTTTCTTAATATGCTTTGATAAGTTTACAAAAATCAATAATTCCCTTTTAAAGTTGATTTCAAATGAATGTATGTTGTATTTGCTTAAAAGGTATTGTTTCATTATATGACTATCGGAGAATCTTATTACTTTTCTGAAACTAATCAATTACAGTTGTTTTCGGATACAACTCTTCCTGAAATTCCATACTGCCTTTGTATTACAGTACATGTGATGGCCCAAAAGTTGTGTGTGGAATCCTGTTTTTAATTATTGTAATGAAAGTTTATTTCCGCTAGGTAAGCTGTTCATTTAGTTTGCCAGTAATGGTAAAACTTATAAAGGCAAACCTATTTTCGATATTTTATGTTCTTTCTTTGTACTAATTATGTGAATAGGTTGACAAATAGAATTTTTGTATTTAGATAAAAATTAATATTGAAATGCTTATTGTGGTGATTTTAAATATTGTTTTATAATATTGCTTGATAAAATTATTTATTATGATCAAGAAATAGTTTGCCCAACGTAATCTGTTTAGAACAGTCTAGTTAAGAAATTACAAATAGAACACTGCTTCAGTTAAGAAGTAATTGTTATTTATAGTGATTTAAATTGTTTTAATATAATGAATTTTGGATATTTGTTTGTTCCTATTGATATAAATATTCAATTATTACTTATTGTTATTGTTGAATTGGTTTTATGAATGAATTAAAAATTGTCTTATGTGATTGGAAAATAATTGAAATGCACAAATGAAATTTAATTAATCAGTGCTGTGTAATAAAGAAATTATAATATATTTATCCAAGTTTTAAATTGTACAAACTGGTTTCAAAAAATGCTATGTTTGAGCAAACTGCAGATAAGTGGTTGAAAAAAAAAACTGATTGTGCAGATTGGCGAATTGCAATAGACCTTTAGTTTCCGCTTCCATTTATGTCATTATAAATTGTTTGTTGTTGTTTGGTGTGATTTTTGTCTTCTGTCAGATTGCATATATACATATATATTGTACTGGTTATTTTGACGTTTCGTCCTGGCTGTGATTGCTTGCTGCACAGCGATGCAATTTCATTTTTCTAGTTGCAGTTGAATTTCAATCTCTGGTTGGTTCAATTTGCAAATTTGATTGTAAATAACACCGTGTGATGATGTTTTTTGTTGTTTCGGTAAAGTTTTCGTTATATTTACATTTTCATCAGTTGTGCATCATTTTTATTTTACACTTGTGCAGAAATTGATCGATTTTTAATCCGTTTCGTTTTGATCGATAAATTTGATTCGAAATTGATCAAGCTTTGTAATGTATTTCAACTGCAATAAGCGTTTTCCATCTAGGCGTTGCAGTCATTCTCAATCTTCACTAGTTGTCATCTATTCAGTTACTATTGGAAGAAAGACTGTTGATTAATTAATGGTTCAGTAAATTCTTTCTTTAAATGGAATTTGTTTATCAGAAATTAAGTTTGCATGAAAGCGCGGAAGTGAATATCATTTTATTTTCTAATCGGACTCGAATTGTTTATAATTTTTAATGTTAATGTTTTATTAAATGTTTAATTAATAAAGAATTGGAAATTTGAATAATTTCTTTTATGAATTCAACTTTCATTGAATCGTTAAATCAGTAGTTACCTAATTATCAATTACGGTACGTTTTGCCATTACAATTTGCATTTTTTGAATACGATTATTTTATAACTGTGACAATTTTCAACATGAATGGCAGTTTGAAAATAATTGAAACTTTTATTTTTATTATTTTTTAAAAGTCTGAAAAATATATTTTACTTTCTATGTATCAGATTCTTAGAATCTGACTTGAAATCACAAATGACATTTTGATCGGAAGCAAATTGTAACGTTGAATCAATAATGCAAAGTCATTATTTTATTACTGACGTAGAAATATCCCACTATCAGCAGTATATACAAGTTTATTTTATTTATTTATATATTTTAGAAATTGCTTTGTGTTTTGTTTGTCTCGCAAAGTTATTTTGAACAATGAATGAATATTCATGTTTTACTGAACACGAAAAAAAAAACTTTTTCCGCTTCCAGTCTAATGTTATTTTTTATTTGTGCGTAGTCGAGTTGTCATAATGAATAAAATGCTTGTTTGCTTTTTAAATTCATTTACAGAGAAAATATTTTTTTCAATCTTGTGGGATTGCTTTGATGAGTAAAAAAAGAGGGAACATGCTGGAGATGGGTTGTGGTGAATTTTTTAATGTAAAATATGAAATCAGTTATTTTTGCAAAATTTTATTTTCTCGTTCAGCGTTTCTTTGTATTGATTGTAAATGTCCACTGTTGCATGATAGGGGCAGTTTAAATGAGATATGAGAAAAAAAAAGTAGTGCCGCAAAACAACTTTCAAAACAGGTGCAAGCTAGTTTCCTGCGATGTTGCAGCTGCTGGTCAGTATGCTGATCTTAGAATGCTTAATTTCACGGTCGATTGTGTTTGTTATTTTCATCGTAGCCTATACTCTTCCATTGAATATCAATAATAGAAATTTTGAAAAAAATGTGTTTGTTGTAAATTTTTTTACTCTTGCAGAACTATTTTATTTGTGACTGCTTCAATTTGTGCAGTTATTATTATTATGTAACATTGTGAATTGAGTGGAACTTTAAATTTTATTTTTATTTCAGCACATACTGCTGTTTGGATTCGGATGTTGTGAAATGGTTGAATTTCCATTATGAGCGTTCATCAAATTATTACCGGAGCTTTGAACAAAGGCGAAAGTGTATTCTCCGTCGGTGTAATTGAAGGAATCAGTTTTACGGTAAAATTTAAATTTTTTTAAAAATTATTTCTCAATCTGTTAATTGGTATCATTATTTCTTTTTGTAAATCGAACACAGGCTTGTGCTGTGGGTTGTGATATTGTGATTTTGGATGGCGAATTTCAACGAGTACAAATTATTCCAGGCTCGTCTACAGGCTTTGTCCAAGTGACTGCGATTGCATGTTGCCAAGAAAGTGGAAAAGTATTGTTATGAATTTTGGAAAAAAATTTTTTTTTATTACTAAATTACTTTTGCTTTTTCGTTTGAAGATTGCAGCTGCGTTTTACGATTTCATTCGAATTTATAAGCCATTTCGTGTATCTGATTCAGATGTTCGACGTCCAGAAAATGTAAATTTATTTATTATTTTCTGTAGCATTTTTTTTCGGATGTTGATAGTTTTAAAGAGACTTTTACCAAAACAATAATAATAGAACTGAAAATTATATATGTATGTATGTATAATAATTAATTGGATTATTATTTGCAGGGTTTGAACTATCAGTGGTTTGAAACGTTCAGTTTTCCGTTCAATTCTTTTGTCACTTGCTTGTCTTGGAATTTGGACGGTATACGGATACTTTCGTATTTCCATGTTTTCTTTAAGAAAAACAACAAAATACAATAACACATTTTGCAGGCTTGAGACTTTTGGTTAGTTCGGAAAATGAGTTGCAAATGTTACAGCATCCGATCGTGAACGATCCGTGCAATTTGGCCGATTCCAACGTCAACTTTAGTGGAATAAAATTCGGCTTGGAAGCAGAGCTTGATTCGGTTGCCGTGGTAACAAAGCCGTGGAAGTGCATCTGGTGTTCGAAGTTTGTATTTTGTGGAATAAATTTTAATACTGATATTCCTTTCTGTTTTCTTTTTGAAGAAGAATAAATTCCCCACTGCGTCAGGTGAAATTTTCTCCAGACAGTGATTTGTTTGCAACGTGCGGAAAAGTGTGGGAAATTTGTTTTTGCGTTAATATTTTTCCAATACAATATCCAATAATTATTCAATAAAAAACGTTAGGATGATCGAGTGATTCGTGTTTGGTTTCTCGATTCCACCACCGAGGCTAAAAGTGATACGGGCGAAAAGTTGGTCTACAATTACGTTTGCCTGCAACATCCGAAGCCGGTTGTTGGATTCGAATGGAGAAAATCTGGTCGCTACATGCTCAGGTATGTTTTTTTTTGATTTTGACGGTATATTTTTGTAAAACAAACAACACAGGGGCTTGGTGGCAAACGTATTGATAAGCTGGTGTCAGGATCACATTTCTCGAATTTGGTGCGAAACGACATCCATTACGGACGCAGATTTGGGGCAGCCGTTGAAAGCAGCCGACACGACCGCTCCCAATCAGTTGGACGACCGTCCAGACGGCCGGGATGTGAGGTGGAAAATATTGCAACGATTCAAGCACCTCAAGTAAGAAATTAATTAATTAATTAATTAATTAATTTTTTTAATATTTTCCCTTTGCTATTGAGAAAAAAGAAAAAAGCCAAGTTGGATTCGTCGTTGGTGAACAATTCCGTCCATCCGTTCGGTTTTTCCAACGAATTTTTTTCCACTTCGACGGACGAGCTTGGCGCCGGTGTCCATTTCCACTTGTCGGCCAGCATCAATCCCAAAACAGGTAAGCAAGCTATTATTGTTGTTGTTGTTGTTCATTTATGCTAATTTAGATTGCTTGCTGGTTCCGTCGATGGATAGCTTTTCCCAAGATTCAACAATGACCGTTCATTGGTTGAACAACAAAGAGCTGGTCTTTTGCAGAGGGGCGGAAAAAGTGCTCGCTGAAGCTGTTCATTTTGAAAATTTAACTACCGGTCGTTTGTCGTTGACCGTTGATCAAAAAATGCCACATTCAGAAAGCAGAGGTGTGGTTATAAAAAACGAATCAAAAAAATACTACGAGATGATGATGGTTGATTTTCAGGTTCCGATTTGGACCAGTCCAGTACAGTTAGTGTTCCAAGTTCGATTCTATCTCAGGCAATGATAATTTTTTTTGTTGATAATTTATAATTTCTTTTCTTTTTTATTACTTCTATTCCAGCGCAAAGATTACGTGGATGTGAAGCTCGATTTGCTTTTCCGCGAATGGCAACATTCTTTTGATGTTCTTTTTGCAATTCATCCGCTTGACGGCAGTTTGCTTGTTTGGTGAATTGTGTGAACGGAGACAGACTGAGCTTCGATTGAATAAATGAAGCATTTTATTTTTTTACAAATGCATCTTGTTTTTTTTTTACTTCAGGACAGTGGACTATTTGGACAACGTTACAAGGCAGGCGCAGGTGAATTTCGCCTCACGATTGCCGGGCGTTTTTCCGCTCACGGACGCCGCGTCGCTTCATCACAATTTGGCAGTGCTGAATTCGACGGGTTCGTTTCCGCTTACTGTATCTGCCCCGACTTCCAAATCTTCGAGCTCAAGTGATTGTTCTGTTGGTTATTTATTTTGTTTCCAAAAAAAATTAAAACTGTTTTTTCAGGCAATTGCAAATTCACTTCCGACTTTTTGGTCGACCAGGAACAACAACATCTGAGCGTTTACTTATTGACAACGCATCACAATGGTACGTTGAATTTGTGGCATTTGAATTTGGACGAAAAATCCAACTACAGTCACATATTGAGCATCACGCACAAATCCAGAATGTGTGGCCACAGGTGAAAACAATTCTTTTTTTTTCCTTGAAAAATATCACTGCACCATGTATTATTACACTCGATACTGTTTTTCAGATTCATCGTGAAAAGTGTCGCTTGCCATCCAATCTTGCCATTGTTTTTAACCACTAGTCATCACAATGTGCGTAGAAAAAAGTAAGATTGAATTAAAATTTATTTAATACTAATACTAATACTAATAATAATAATAATAATAGATTCGTCGAAGAACAAAATTTAAAAAAACACTCAATTACAAATTCTGACGTGCAGTTGTTCAACTCGGAATTGATTCTCTGGTATGTGGAACCGGTGGGTCCGTTGAAAAGATCCGGCGGTGTGTTCGAACTGTCTCGGATAAACAGTTCAGAATTGTCGGCTTTTTCCAGCATCGCTTGGATTCCGAGTGTATTGCCGAGGTATTATTTATTTATCCGACATTTTATTTGTTTATTTATTTATGTTTTGATCCTTTTTTTCAGTTCTACTCTTGGACAGACTTGCAATTCGGTTAGCTGTTGTTTCATCGCGTCCGATGGGCAGTGTTTGCGCATTTACCAGGCAGTATTGGACGCCAAGGCGTTGTTGTCCGATATGAAATTTGCTAAACAGGTATATCAGATCCACCACCATTATTATTATTGTTATTAATCTTTATCGTTTGGTCGAGCAAAAATTCATTTTTTGTATTTCATTTCTAAAAATGCATTTTCCATACTTTTTCAGCCATCGATGAGGAACAATTTGTGTGAAAATTTGAATGTTCGTCGACGCTTTTCAACCGATTTGCCAATGTTGAACATCGTCTCGACACAGTCGACCGCCAGACCCGGTTGCATCATCGAATTGGACATGATCGCCGACGCTAGTCATGTATTTCTTTTACATATTATAGTCCACAAAAAAACAGAGAAAACTATTTTTTGAACAAATAAAAATTTTCAATAAAATTATCCCTTTTTTTTCAGGAATGGAGGCACGTGCAATTGATGCACGTTTTTCACGAAGAAATTATGCTTGCCAACAACGACGGCTCTCCTCCTCAGTCGGAACTGTTGGACAGATCCGACGCGACCGCTTTTCACGATCGATTTTACCTCGTATTATTAGAAAGGCGTAAAATAGCCCAAGGATCGACAACGTTCATCGTACACATGTGGTTGATTGGACTGTATGTTCACAATGATGAAGGTAATTGTTTTTTTTTTCGTTTCTAATAATTTTCTTTGCTGCATTCTATTCAATTTTGTTGTATTTGAAAAATGTTTAGCCAGCTTGAACGACATTGAAGGTCATAATTTCCACCATGGAGATGTTTCATCCAAATTGCACATCTATTCGAAAAAGGTAACTAAACAGTAAAATGATAAATAAGGAAAAATGTGTTTTGATTGTTTTGTGATTAATCTTCAGGTATGCTCGCAAGTTTTACCATTGCCAGAAGGAGTTAAAGTAGTCGACTGTTCACCGAGTGTTGGCCATTTGTCTTCAGCTTCGTTGTATCCATCCTGCAGGGCACCGTATCTTTTAGTAACCGCTTGTTCGGACAGGAAGTTTCGATTTTGGAAATGCAACGTTGATGATGATAATAATATTAATAATAAGAATCAGAATCAGAATACACCAGTAGCAATGACGAAATCGTTACGTTACACTTGGATAGAATGGAAAATGGCCAACAGTAAAGGAGGGCCCAGTGAAATTGAAACCGAAGGTAATTTTTCTTCTTTTCGATGAAGCTTTTTGAATTTTATTTTATTTTATTTTTTATAAAGGCGCCGCTTTGCGCGTCAGCTGTGCATACAGTGGACGAATTGCTTGTGCTTACGATCCGGAAATTCCAATGGTCAGTTCTGATGCTAATGTGGAAACGGTGAACGTGAACGTGGCCGTTTATGAATGCGAATCGACCGGCGGTATTGAGTGGGTTGAAGAAAATTTGATCCAATTGAAAAACATACGCATACAGCGCATCGCTTATGTTCCCAGCGATGCTGACGCTTTTTCACTGGTACCTTTTCTTTTATACAAATATTATTATTGATCGTATTATTTTATCATAGTGGTGGGAACAGTCACCGGATTGGCAGCCGAATTTGTTGGAAAAAAGGCAAAATTCGATGATGCTTCGAATCACTTCAGCAGCGAACATTTCCACTTTGACAAAGAACACAGTCAAAGGTTGTTACGTGGAAGGAGGAAGCAATGAATTCCGCTGTCGTGATATGGTACGGCTCGGTTGGGTGTCAGCCGAAGACGGTTCGCATATTTTGACCATCGGCGTTGGTTCGAGCATCTTTTTGTACGCACCAGTGGCCGAAGACGTTGCCCAACATTACGTGGCGATGATGAAAGAACCGGAGCAGGGAAATCAGAAGCGACGTGGTCTGTTTCGACGTGCTTCTACCATTGCCACTCGTGTACGGTTGTTTCGAGAATTACAGACCAAGCAGTGGATGAAATGGATTTTCTTTTTGTTCCTTTATTTCAGGCAAAGCACATGGTCCGGTGGATATGCTTGCGAAGAGTGGAATTGGAATCGGCCGACGGCTTGCCCCCGATGCCTCGGATGTTGAGCTGGGTTCGACACGGTATCATGGTGGTCGGTCTTGATACGGAAATGCGCATCTACAGTCAGTGGAACATGACTGGTACGTGTGAAGCGAACGACGAGGGTCTGGTGACGTCGAAATCGACAGCCGTTTTTCCGACGGCGATGTCGGCGTTGGATTTGATGCGCAAAACCGATGCCGGGAGCAAGAAGAGACGCGACGCCAGAGAAGCGCACGGCTCGAAGGAGAAAGTGGCCGAACAGTGGAGCGAGCGGTTTTTGCGTCTGGTCAGTTTCGAAGGTCTGTTCGAAGCGGCCCGCGTGGCCACGCCTTTGCTTCCCCAATACCATCCCAGGCAGTTGATCGAGCTGATGAAAGCCGGCCAGACGAGCATGGTCCACGCGATACTGATGCATGTTTTGAATCAGATACGCAAATACGACGTGCCCAGAACACGGAGATGTGGACCAGCGTTGTCGGAGCTGAACCACGATCTCGACTCGGACGACACTGGCAAGGCAATATCCCGTCGACCATCACTCTGCGCTCCGGAAGTTGGCCTGCTGGGCGACGACGGTTCGGCCGAATATGTGGAATTGGATTTCATTTCTCCGCTGCCGTTGTACTCGCTGCTGCGATTCAACTTGAACCTGTTCAACGTGAAAAATAACAGCAACGACAACAGTACACTGTTGATGGCCGACGGCACCACTACCCATGCTAGAAATGATTACGACAGTCTACTCGACGATGGTCTTTTGAAATACAAAATCGAATCCGATCCGCTCGACGATCCAAATCCAATCGACCACAACACTACTGACCAAGAAGAAGAAGTTGCATCCGGTGTGGAAAATTCCAACACTTTTGGCAGCAAAGAGGCGGCATTATTATCCAGCATGTTAACTCACATACATTTGCCAGGTGCGCATATTTGTGTGTGTGTTGTTTACTAGTGAAAAATATTGATATGTTTTACTGTTCAGGTTTATCGAGCTTGGATCAGCTGTATCTGCTTGCCATTGCGGATACGATAAGTTCGATCAAGCCTGGTTCTTTTGAGCAGTTGAATTTTACCACGAGTATGAGTTGTTTCTTTTCTTTTTTTTTTATTTGTTTTAATAACAGTCATGGATTTTTTAATTATGAAGATTATTTGTAAGTTTTTGAGGATAAAATTGTTTGAAATTTAGAATTCTTCAATTCAACTTTTAATCCCAGGACAGTTCTGGTGAATCAGACCAGTACCACTGGTTTGTCGGCAGGTAATAGAATAGTATTAATTTTTAATACTTATTTTTTTAAAAAAAACTGACAAAGTACGATGATTAATTTTTCAGAAGCGGTGGATGAGTGCGGTTTGCGTTATTTGATGTCAGTCAGGCACTTTGAATATTTGCTGCGTTGCTTGCCGTTGCCACAACGTGCTGCGTTGCGTGCAAATGGTGACAATCATTTCCGCTAATTTGTATGGCTATTTATTTGTTTATTCCAATTTTAAATAGGGCTTCCATCGGCAAATTTAATTTGGGCTTTGCATTCGGAAAGTGAAAATGAATTGTTCAATTCGTTGTCTTGCGTCCAAAGGAACGAAGCCAACTGGTCCGACTTGCGTTCATTGGGTGTCGGTTGGTGGTTGAAAAGTTTACAATCGTTGCGACTTTGTTTCGAAAAAGTAATTTCGCCTATTTCATCAATTTATTTTCTATTTAAATATTTCTCTTTTCATTAGATTGCTAAAGCTGCATTCCAAGCGAAAAATGATCCAATGGACGCTGCGTTGTTCTATTTGGCGATGAAGAAGAAAAATGTGCTTATGCATTTGTTCAAGTGATTTATTATATATATATATATTTTTTTTTGCTCATAGCATTTTAATTCTTTGTTTGTTTATTTGTTTGTTTGTTTGTAGAACTGTGCGGGATGTGAAGATGACGGAATTTTTGTCACACGATTTCACCGATGCCAAATGGAAAAAGGCGGCCTTGAAGAACGCTTTTGTGCTGATGAGCAAGCAACGTTTCGAACACGCTGTTGGTTGGTTTTTGCTCGGTGATTCGTTGAACGATGCAGTGAAGGTTTGTAAAATTATGATGGTTTTAATTATAAGTTTTTTTTTCTTAAATCCAACTGTTATTATTGTTGAAGGTCTGTTTGGCAAATATGAACGATTTGCAGCTGGCATTGGTGATCATCCGTTTGTACGAGGGTGATTCGGATCTTGCTCGACGATTGATTCGCAAAGTGCTCTGTGAACAAGTGTTGCAGTGCGAGGAGGAGCTATTTGAGAAGACAAACGACCAGAGCCGAAGTATGGATTCGGTGTTGTCGTCGGTCGACAGCGGTGGATCGGATCCATTCCAACGATCGATTGCTTTGTGGTTGATGGGTGAGCCGGCTTTGGCCGCATCGACGTTACTGTCCAGCTCTGCGGAACCATGCTTGCGTGGAGATCCTCTGGCTGCTGACTACAGTTCGTCGGATGTGTTCAATTTTTACGTCTACATTCGTGCGCATCCTTTGGTACTACGACGGCGGTTGGCTGATCAAGGAATCTACTTTGATCATGCTGCAAAATTTCAGCGGGCGGCTCGTCGTATGGTCAGTCGGGTGTCAACCAGCGAACGAATGTTGTTTTTCAAAACCGCCTTTGTTCATTTGCAAGGCGGTTGTCCGCTGTTAGCTTTGGAAGTGCTGTGCAAATTGCCTGACTGTGATCAGATCGATGATGATAACGACGGCATTACTGTTGAAGTGAAACAACAAAACAACAACAGCGATGATCATACCAATGCTACTGTTACTGCTACTACTACTACTAATAATAATAATAATAATGGGGGGAATGAAAATCATAGTTTGGATCAAGTGTGGCAATTTGGTGATCAAGCGGATTATTTGCTCAACAGACGGGATGATGTCGATGAGTTGAAATTCGACTGGAATGATGAAAATAATTCAAACGTGGCAGAAGAGGAGGAGGAGGAAGAGGAGCAGCAACAGCAGCAGCAGCAGGTTTTGGAAACGAAACAAACGTCGTCCAGTGGTGAACCAGCGATGGACATGTTTGCCCAGACGTTGAAATTTATTGCCTGCATGAAAATGCTGACCGAAGAGTTGGCAAATTTGATCAGCGGTTTCGAATTGGATATTGGCCAGATGCGCGATCAGTTGTACAAATGGTTGGAAAATGAAGTGGACGTGCTGAAATTGGTCTGCGATTACAGGGTCAACGTGAATCGGTGCGGTTCACCTCCGCTACCGGTAGTTGAAGTTACCTACGGCCAAGGTTCGCCGACGCAATTGCACGAAGCGATTCACCACGACCGAGCCGAACTGGCCGAACGATGGCAGCGTACCATCAAACGTCACCGGTGGTTGGTTGCTCATCAACAAGTGCTCAGAACACTTGCCTACTTTTGTTCACTGCATTGTTCAAGGGTGGGTGAATTGGAAAAGAAAAGAAACACAAAATTCCAAATTTATCATTTGTCATTTTTATATTATAGTCGCCTGGCTTGGCCGCATCCCGCATGGAATTGTTGCTGCTGATACAGGAGTTGACACAAAATTTGTCCAGATCCAAGCTGACGGTTCGTATGCCACTGTTTGCCAGCTTTCCGTTGATGTCAGCAGCACTTGGTTCGATTAAAAGTGCAGTTGCGTTGCCATTGCGTTACATTCTATCACAGACTTCGGACATTCTGATTACATTGTCAGAATTGCAGAATCCACCTACATTCCAACAACCTGTTCAAGAGGTAGGTGATCGATTGATTGCAATTATTTATGATCAAAATTTTGTTTTTTTTATTTTTTTCACATCAAAAATTTTCCATTTAGATCCACCTTTTGTACAATTTATGTCAGTGCTTGTCGTCTAGTGTATTCTGTTCGCTGTGTGATTTGGGTGAAATTATCAATTCGAAAGATGAATTTCTGACGTAAGTATATAGTTAGTCTGTTAGTCAATTCTATACATTTATTGTTTGGTAATGATATTTTCATTTCAGTGAAAGTAACAGTTACCTCCAGCGGAATATATTTCGACGAAATTCTGCATATCAGCAAAATCCGATCCAAGTTACATCCAAACCTTCTCAGTGGCCTGGTATGGTATTGAAAGCGAATGAAAATTTTCAGCTATTGTTGTATTTTGATTTCATTTGAAGGCATAGATTTGTCTTCCAGTTTTTTGACCACTGATCGTGACGAGGACGTGCCAAATTTGCTAATTTTGCTCGTGGAGACGTGGACATCGATTTACTTGTCACTGTTTGCGTACTGTATGTACGCGTATGATTCGCGTTGGCTTTACCGACTTATGGCGCATCCGGTCAACGAGAGTCTTTTTGCGACCGTTTTTGGCGGAAGCGGTGAACGTCAGTTGTTGGTCGACACTTTAAATTCCACTGTGCAAAATAAAGGCTCTTGCTCTTCAGGTATACAAGTGCACGCAGCTATTATGCACGTAAAATTGAGCAGCAGTTGTAAAGAATTTACGTTATTTTGAATTAAATTAGTCTTTTCAGGTTCATCAGATGGTTCTTATTCGAAAAATGACACCGAAGGAACAATGGAACAACTTGATTCAGCAAAGTTGCGCGCAAAATTTCACTACAAAGTTTTCGGCAAATCCGCTAGCAATCCAAGTCAGGCGACGACTGGTCACCGGTTGGTGTCGTCGAGGTTGGAATGGGTACAGCCGAAAAAGAGCATCATCGCTTATTACACGTCAAAAGTGATTTTTGAATTTTTTGATTTGAATTTTCAAAAAAAAAAGATGAAGAAATGTGTGTTGTTTTTTTTTTAATTCTCTCAGCCACCGTTGTTGATGGAAGAAGAGGAACAATTTGGCTACGATTCAGATGACAGTGAACAAAATTCAGAAAGTGAATCCGAAAACGAAGACGCGGATGAATCGACTTACGAATCTCGAGCTGAAGAAGAATCCAAAGAGCATTCGAATCCGAACAGCTATTCGTGGCAAATAATTCGTCTCGCTTTGGTCCGACAAGCTACCCATCGGGTGAGGCAATTTCTCGCCGTCGCTGGTATCGATTGTTCAGGTAAGCAAGCGAGCAGCAGCAGCAGTTATTTTTTTTTATTTTTTTGTTTTTTATTATTTGAAATTAAATTAGAACTTGGAAGCACTAGTCCATTGGTATACAGTTGTTTGAAAATGCTCAATTGTTGGACGAACATATTGACCAATCAGTTGAACAATTTCCCTGGTGGATGTCCGGATCATTTTTTACCATCGTCAGATTTGCACGACCTCACTGGCGGTCCGGCGCTTCATAAATATCGTACAATTTTGGAACCACAGAACACCCCATTTCGAGGTAATTCACGATCTGTACTTCCCGTGCGCAGACTCTGGCTTTACCTGGTTCGTCAAGAACATCTTATGGACGTTTTTATTCGATACATTTTCACACCAAAAAAGTCGACAAGTGTAATTTCAGTTTTCTTTATTTTTTTATTCTATTGAAAATTAATAATAAATTTATCAATTTTTCTTTAAGGTAGATGAATCGAATGGTGTAAGTCCAGATGTGAATATTTTGCCCGAAGCGTTCAAAGTGGTACAACGTGAGCACGATCCAATCAATGCGTTTGTCATCCATCCGGTAAAGTATCATTTTGGATATTTTATCTTGTACTTTTTTTACTTTTGCACGGATAAATAAATAAATAAATAAATAAATAAATGTTTTTTAAAGAATCGTTTCGGTTTGGTTGCTGTAAGTTCAGGTCGTGAACTGCAAGAAATGGACGTTTCAGCATTGTTTTCACCAACGATCGATTGGATCCAAGAGCAAACCGATTTGGACTTAGTCATGGCTGGCATGAAAAAGTAAATTAATCTTTGGATAATTAAGATATGCAAGAAATATTTGTATTTTGAAAGAAAATGTTTTAAAGAAATCCACTGATTGACAACGACGATTATTTGCTAATCACTCCACAAGAACGACGCGATGGCACTTTAGTAACTGGTCGAGGAACAACTTATGTAAGCACGGCTTTTTTTATTGGTTGGAAATTTGTTGTTTTTCTTTTTTTTTGTTTTCATATGAAGTAAACAAAAATACTTTTTTTTCGATAATGCAGATTCTTGATTTTCTTTTCCTCGTTTGTGATATTTCTGAAATTTTTTTAATCATTGCACAGCATTATTTAAATCCATTTTTGAGGTAAAATAGCAAATGAGGAAAAAAAAGTTCAGATTTTTTAAATTGATTCTTATTGTGTTTTGTTTTATATGCATTTAAGTTTCTTGAAAAGCAGCATTAAATGAAACATGAATGATGAAATATATATAATAGATCGAATGATGATAATATAAACGAGGGTGAATGAGATTAATTTCAATTTGAATGAAAAATACAGGCATGTTAGAGGGAAGTGGCTTTAATTTTGAAAATTATTTGTATTAGTTGACGCCTTTCATTGTGGATCGCAGTCGATATGCTTTGAGGAAGGTAATTTTAAGTGTTCCATGTCGTAATTTGTTGTACTGTTTGCATGACAGGCAATCGCCAACGAATCTGTAGCTAGATTGGAACGTTATTTCGGCGAATCTTTGCCACCCGTCGTGTTGTTGCCGTCTGTAAGCGAAAAATGCCAAATATTCATTTTGCTCAATCATTTCCACAATATGCTTTTTTCCCTCAAAAATAAGAAACCATTTATCTGTATATCTATATATATATATGTATCCTTAGTTCTTTCTTTGTTTTTTTTTCCTCATCTATTTTTTGTGGTTGTTGGCATGCTGTTCGTTTTCCCTGCTTTGTTTGTTTATCGTTGAGCTCGATCGATGTATTTTTGATGCACTTTGTTGACACTTTGTTTTCAGCTTTGCAAACGTCATGTTCCTGGAGTACGACGACTTGAAGCACACCCGACACTTCCATTCTGTACGTAGTATTTATTATGCATAATAGATAAGATTGATGATTTTACTTTCATGCAAATTTCTTTTTTCTCTTCTTGAACTATTGAAATTTGTTCGTTTCCAGATTTGTCTGGAGCGAATGACGGTTCGGTGCGTTTGTGGGAATGGGGCGTCGGTCAGCCGTTGTACACTCCTCGTGTTGGTGGAAGGTTCGGCAAAGTGACACAGACGCGATTCTGCGCTCAGGGTAACAAAGTACGTATTGGCAAAATTTTGTCAACTTTTTCAATGTAAATTTGTTAATTTGATCGAATAATAATCATCTCTTTTTTACGTTCTTAGTTTGGTATAAGTGACAGTGACGGTTTCATGTGCTTGTGGCAGATTGACAACAACTTGACTTTGAGGAAACCATTCATCGTAAGCAAAATGATTGCTTTTGCATCTTTTCTTGTACAATCTTGTGTTGTTGTTATCTTTTCTTTTTTTCAGAATATGAAATGTCATTCGAAAATATGCAACGATTTTGTCTTCTTGGGTCAGTCGAGCAGTTTGCTAGCGACCGCCGGACAAGGGTCAGTTGACGCAGCGATTTCCCTGTGGGATACTCTTCTACCGCCAAATCGTTACAACGTCCACAGTATGGCTGGCTAACAGACCAGCACTTGCGTGATATTTGCTTTGCATTTTTTTTCTGAATTTCATTTTTCCATACCAGCTTGGAATTGTCACACGGATGTGACGAATTGCCTTCTGCACGTGCCAAATCAACAAACACTACTCTGCGGCGGCAAGCACGGCGATTTGCACGTTTGGGATGTTCGTCAACGTCAGCTGCGGTTGACGGTGAAACTTTTCGACTCTTCCGGCGTACGGTCTTTGGCCATGGATCCAACGTTCACATTTTTTGCCGCCGGATCAACCGATGGTGATATTAAGGTAAATTTTGAAGCCGTTTGTCTGTTTTTTCCACTTATTTGCATATAATGAATGAATGAATGAATGAATGATATATGTTGCTTTATATTTTAGGTGTACAATTTGAATCCGAATCCACAGTTGGTATTTCATTTTCCGCACGAGCACAGCAACCGTAGTACGTTCAGCTTGAGGCAGGTTGGCAGTGCGAATCAAATACACGGCGTGCAGATGATGTACATTGACCAACAGCAACGTCTCTATTCGTGCGGTGCCGATTGCTCATTCAAATTGCGCGTACTGCCGCCCATTTTTTGACAAATTTTTGTTATTATTAATTATCATTATCTCATATACGCACACACACGCATGCTGAATTCATGTATGTATCTCTGTATGTGTGTGTGTGTGTGTATATATATATATGAATATTGGGAAAAAGAAAATTCAATCAGTGGGGTGGATCCAATCAATAATTCGTATAAAAATTGTTTCATATTTCTTCCTGTGTATAGTAAGTATATGTGTGTGGTTCGTTCGTTCATTTTTCTACTGTGATGATGATGAATTGAAAAAGAGATGATAATCTACAGTCGTACATCTTCTCTTTCCACCTCTAACAACAAGCAATCATGTATAATCTATATATATATATATATATATATATATATATATATATATATGTACTATACGCATGTGTATAATATTTAACAACAACTAACTAACTAATCACGCAACTGTGCTCTGCATAGATAGATAGATAGATAGATGTGTTGATGATTTATTTGCTGGTTTTTCTATTATTGCATTTTTTTCCCTCAGTCTCTGTGATCCAGTCTGTTGTCATGCTTGTTCCGTGTGTATACATACTTTTTTTTATTGTTCAGTCTAAAAACCAATATACTTTCGTTTTTTTTCTGATTTAATTGTTTCCTTTCATTTTCAAGCATCACAAAAAAATAATAATAATAACGCAAATAATATTATGGTAAAGATGGCGATGCATCACCGGAAATTGCAGAACTGTTGTCGTTGCTGTTGAGCAATTTTTCTAACTGAAATGTAATCAATCAATTAATCAATCGATCGATCGATCGATTATTAAAAAAACGCAAACCTGTAAACGAAACATCCGTTTCACCTCTTGCAATTCTTGCAGTAAGCTTTCATTTTCTTCCACTTTTTCACCGTACATTTGCAACAATGCCTGATGCTTTTCGTTCAAATCCTAACATGCAAAAAATTGCAATCATCATCACCAAGAATAGAATAGAAGAAATATATATATATGTAGAAACAAACAAACCTGATGTAGAACGTTCAGCTCACTGTTAGCATTCAAGTTCGCTTGCAATTCGTTGCAACTGTTCGTCAATCGGATCACTTCAGCTGCTAAACGTTCACGACCAACTTGAAGTTGTCTCAGTTCGTTCTAAAATTTTGAAACAAAAATATGGAAATTTTATTTTCACTTATACAAACAACAAGCGAAATTTCTGTTCATTTCAATGAGAAACAAAAATAATTGAAAATTATCATCATACTTTGACCAAGGCAAGTTCATTTTCTTTCAACTGCAATTTATCACACAATTTTTCTGAAAACGAGACCTGCTCGGATATGGAAAAACTAGCTCTATTTTCCTTAAAAATGAATAAATATTAACTCATTATTATTATTATTATTATTGTTTTTCAATACATTGGTCGTAAAATTTTCATTTTGTTGAACAGGAATAATACCGTACTCTTCTTCTTCTCGTTGGGAAGTACAAAGTGCCGAGGAACGTTTTAATTCAGCTAATTCAAATTCTAAATTTTCATTCTTCAACTTCTGAAAAATAAATAATCAATGAACCTCTAAAGAAATAATTATTTAATTATAAAAAATAATAATAAATTGCGACTTACGCTCTCTGCCAATTGATCTTCCAATTGTTGAACTGTTTTACGATATTCCGCTTCCAAATGTTCGCATTTTTCCTAAATAATTAACAAGCTTACTGAAAACTTGAAGCATGCTTAAAAAAAATTATTTCTTTTCATTTTTATTTTACGTTGAACATTTTCTCCACGTCAATAGCTTCAACCGGTAGTGAATGTCGTTTTTCTCGCATCAGCATCTCGTCAAACCTGTCAATTAATAATATATTTAAAAAAATACATATACATATGCACAACAAATAAACAAACAAACAAACAAACAAACAAACAAGTACAAACGAATCACTTTTCTTGATTTTGAGAAAACGTTGAAAGTTGCTGCTTTGCAATTTGCAAATCAGTTCGAAGATGATCCCTTTCTTCAAAAGTTGCTTGTAATTCATCTTCAACACGCTTCAGTTGACTTTTCGTTGCAGAAACGGCCATTTCCAATTCGCCAACTTTTCCCAACGCTTCACCAAGCTTCTTTTCACCATGTTCTCGAGAAGAAATGGAAAAAAATGAGATAAAAGAGAAAATTAATAAAATATTAAAAATTCAACAATTTGCCATTGCTTTTACTGATTTTTTCGTTCAACGCTCTTTCCACCGATTCCCACTGATTACGTTGTGTTGCAATTGTTGCTTGCAAATCATAAATCTGATCAAACAACGGTCTAGAAGCTGCGCAAAAAAAGCCTTCTTCTATTTCTCTTTAAACAACAAATAATCAATAAATAATATTCACAACATACCGACAGCAACACTTTCGCTCATGTCTTGTTTGAAAGTTTCAAAATCTTGCAATTTCTAAAATAATAATAATAAACAAAATTATCATAATAATTTTTTCAATCAAAAAAAAAAGAATAATGTATATTTTTCACTTGCTGAAGCTGACTATTTTCCCATTTCAACGCGCTTTCACGGCGCAAACTTTCATCTCTTATTTCTTTACTTTGCGCTGTCAAATGATCAACCTGTCAACATACAACAAAAAAAATTATTACAATTAACAAAAATAAAAACACAATAAACTTTTATATTTTTCTGGAAAATAATTTTTTTTCATTACGAAACTTGTTTTAATAAAGCTGCCTTTTCTTGGGAAAAATGACGTTCTTGTAATTGTAATTTTTCACGCAATTCCATTTCTTTGTTTTGGACGGTCAATTCTTTCAACTTCTGAAACAAATTTAATAATAATAACAATCGTAATACCTTTTTTTGTAATTTAAATTATACGCTAACTTGAACTTCAAATTCAGAAGCCACTTTTAAAGCTGTAACATCTGCCAAATCTCTGAAACATTTTTCACTCGTCAATATTTGAAAACACACTTTTCTCTTTCTATATAGATAGATATACTGCAAATTCAAAAAACCAACATTGACATAGCTTTCATCTTAGCTTCGAAGAGATTGCATGTAGCTTCGTATTCTTCAATTTTGCTTTGCAATTTTCCCACCACAACATCCTGCTGTTGAAGCTTTTTTTGCAAATTAGTTATTTGTTCTACACACACATAAAAAACCTTACACAATAAATATCACATTCAAAATTATGGAACAAAATTTTACAAACAACCTTGTTGCTCTTCGGTTAAATTTTCCTTCTTTTTGAGAACTTTTTTCACCGATTCCAATTCATTCACTGCAACACTGAAACAAACATACAAACAAACAGAGAAATAAAAAATATATTACTTCAATATGCGCCATTCAAATTTACCTCATCTTAGTAATTGTGTTGCTCGATTCTTTTTCTTTCTGACGTAATAATTTAATAATATTACTTTGCTGCAGTTCTTTTTTCGAAAGTCGCTCTCCTTCTTCCAACAACTGTTCAATTCGATTCTCATTTTCACGTGCATGCTGTAATAATCTACAAATATTTCAAAATTAAAAAACAAACAAACAAACAAACAAACAAAATTCACGATTTCAATTTTTCATTCTCTTTAATCAATCGACTGTTCACGTCGCTCAAAGCAGAATTTGTACTATCCTCGGCGGCCAGCTTGTCAGTAAGCTCTGCAATTTTCTAAACAAATTTTGAACCGTCGTAAAAAATGACAATACTCGCTTCAACTGGACACCAATTTCTGCACTCACTTTTTCGTATATGTGCAACATTTCATTCAAATGAGCGTCATTTTGGGCTAAACATTTTTCAATAATTGAAAACAAAATCAAAATCAAATATGACAACCTTTTTTTACATTTCAACTCGTTCGGATGTCGCTTTTGCAAGGACAATCGAAAAAGCGCGTACGAGCTTTGTTTGCCATTCAAATCGGACAAACAAGCCAGTCTGGCTTCATTGCCATTCCCATTATCCGAACAATAATCCTCAATCGACGTTCCAATAACTTCGATGTCGCTGGACGTTGTGGCGGTGTCCGCCTCTTCTGTAGGCGAAGTGCACACCGAACCACCACCATTCCCCTTGCTTGCAGATTCCTTTTTCCTGTACTTGGACGAAGCTGTCGACGTTGAACAGCCTCCTGGGATGTACACGTAGCTGCTGAACGCCGAGCCGGCATTCCCAAGCGGATCCGAACAATAGTCATCCTCTTTCGTCATCGTTGTCGGCTCCACCCGACTGCACACTTCACTTATCAGAAAATTTACACACGAATGTACGTCGTATTCGACACCAGCAAACGCCGATACTTCATCTCCACTGTCCGTACTGCAAGGCGGAGAGCCGGAGCTCGACAACACCGGCCAAGCAGCCATTGTACGGCTTTTCGCATCGATCCCCATACGACTGGCAATCCAATTGGAACTTTCATCATCACCAGACTTGGCAATTTCAACTACATCTTCAAACAACAACGAAAAATATTACTTTTACAACAAAATTCTAATTTACACATCAAATAATAGTGAAATGAAATTTAAAAATTATTCTTCAAAAAAAGCCACCACAACAAAGAAGTGAACTCAATAAAAACACCAACTGAAAGTACACAACAAAATAAAATGATCAACTTTTCAAAATTATCGAAATACAAAACTTTAAATAATCAGCAGCGAATACAACAATGGCAAGATGCACAGTAGTACCATAAGGCTTCGAATCACTGTCACTCTCATCCTGAATATCAAGAACCAAATCGATCTTTTTCTGTGCATTGTATAAAGCCGACTTGGCGAGTGCAGTAAAACTTGACCAGCTACTCATCTTTCAAGAAATATATTTTATTCTTGGCAAACATAAAATGATTTATCCTTTTTCGATATTATTTCAACAAGATTAAAAGTAAGTACAAAGTTGAACAGCACAAAAGAAAAGTATTTCACCAAACGGAATAAATATCACTAAACACAGTATGATGGATTATTAGGCGACAATACAGTATACCAAATGCGCAAACTATCTCTATCATTGAAGTTAATTTAAAAAGCAACGAAAACTTAAAATTCAAATCAAGTCATTTGAACAATTTCATTACTTTTAAGAAAAATTAATAAAAATTATTGATAATTTTCAACTTTATACTAATCTGTTGTCTATGCATGCTGCCAATTTACTGATGTTAACTACTTTTAACCAAATATTAAAAGAACATGACATTTGATCACGTGGGCATCAATATACATTTATTTAATGTAAGTAGGTATGTAGAATTTTAAATATTTTCAATTTCATTTTATTGACATTTTTTAAATTAATTTAAAGTGTAAAATACATTTATTAAATTATCAATCCTTTATTTTATTTTACTTAATTAAAGTATACTGTACATGTGTGATTAATTATATTTTTAAAGTACTGGGTGGGATAATTTGTGTGCCACAGTTTTTAATTATTGATTTTATTTTTAATCTTCTTTTTATGGAATACTTTTCAAGCGTTGTTCAATAGGGTAAATTTTGATTATAACAATTCAAAAATTTTTGTCAAAATGAATTTAAATTGAATGAATTTTTTCGAAAATGTTTATTATTTTCTAGGTTTCATTAATTAATTAAATTCAATAATTTTTAATTCATTGCAAATGCATACTGCTTTTATTGTTCGTTTTGTTGTTTTTGCATGTCATTTATTAAAAAAGATAATTTAAAAACGAAAAAGTTGTGCACGATATAATAGTTATTCATTATCAGATTGATCGATCGAGAATTTAAAAATCCTGTTCAAATGGAGACAACAGAAGATGAACCGATGGAGGACTGTACGCCAAAAAAAGTGAGCAGCGAAGTTTCCAATTCCAAGCAAGAACCGAATTACGCACTGAAATACTCGTTGGCCGGTCATAGTCGTGGTTTGTCAGCGGTGAAATTCAGCCGCGATGGGCAGTGGCTGGCCAGCGCCGGGGCTGATGCTCAGATTCTGATTTACGGCGCATTGGATGGAAAATTCGAAAAGCGTATCCAAGGGCACAAGCTCGGCCTGAACGACATAAGCTGGACCTCGGATAATCGGTACATCTGTTCTGCCAGCGATGATAAGACATTGAAAATTTTCGATTTCGCCTCTTGCCGGTGCTTGAAAACTCTCACTGGTCACAGTAACTACGTATTCAGTTGTTCTTTCAATCCTCAGTCGAACATGATCGTTTCCGGTTCCGTGGACGAATGCGTACGTTTGTGGGATGTGCGAACCGGAAGTTGTTTGAAATGGCTTCCTGCCCATTCGGAACCTGTATCCGGCGTGCATTACAACTGTGACGGTTCTTTGTTCTGTTCTGGCAGCTACGACGGACTGGTCCGACTGTGGGATTCGGCAAGTGGTCAGTGCGTAAAAACGTTGGTCGATGAAGATCATCCACCGATCTCGTATGTGAAATTTTCCCCAAACGGTCTGTACATCATGGCCGCGTCGTTGGAAAGTAAGATCAAAATATGGGACGTTCGCACTGGCAAATGCATGCGCCAGTTTACTGGTCATAAGAATGAAAAATATTGCATCGCTGTCGATTTCACTTACAACAACAGGTGGGTAGTCAGTGGGAGTGAAGATCGAATGATTTATCTGTGGGATTTGCAAACCAAGGATGTGGTCCAACAACTGAACGGTCATGTGGACGTTGTGCTAGCCATTGCTTGTCATCCGAAACAACAGTTGATCGCATCCGGCGCCTTAGAAAACGACCGTTTAATCAAAGGATGGGTCAATGAAAATTGAAGCACTTTTTCATTCACTTATTTGTTTTTCTCCCCTTGATCTCATTTTTCGCTGCGCATAAAATATTCAGTTTCACAATACGGTTTTTTTCTTTTTCATACCATTTAACAATGCAAAATTTATATAAAATTTTTAACAGCTTCAGTTTGCTAGCTTTGCAAATTGCAATTCTGCTCAGAGAAACAACAAAAGGAATCCGTTTGTTTCTTTTTCTTGAATTGTTCGTTTTATAAACGAACAAAAGCGAAACTATCATTTGAGAATGTTTTTTCAAAATTGATCTTATTAAACGTGCCAAGTAGATGAAGAATACAGTACGATTAATAAAATGTAAGTACATGTAATTATTTTTTCAGAAATTAAATGCTTTTATTTTATTTTATTTAATTTTATTTACTTATTTATTTTATTTTTAAGAGAATAAAATATCAGCGATTTATAGTAAAAATTGTTTTTTTTATTTAAATTGATAATGTTCCTGACAAAATAGCAAGAATACTGTAACATTTGAACTTATGTATCATAATACTTCAGTGCCAGAGAATTATACTAGTGTTGTGTGTATAAGCGTGATAAAATAAAGTTTCTTCTACCCCGTAATTTTCGTCATGTCTCTGTTCGGCACTCTCCAAGTTTCAGTCGCCGCTAGATACGAAATATACAGTCCACCATCAATTATCGAAGAGTTCACGGCATCGTTTGCAGTGAACAGATGGATAATGGATGCAGCTGACAACTGTTGACGGCAGTTTAGCCTTCATCTGTGCGGCAAATTTTACACCTTAATCCGGGCACCTGTCTACATATGTAGGCACTAGAAGTTTCGTCATGCTTAATCCCTGTACATGATGTTAAACAGATTATTTTTTCAAGAACTAATGATAATTTCAAAAATACATTATTTATTTTATTCAATGCAAGCGCTACACGATATTTTAGTGATTTTATGGCTGCTATGTATATACTTTTTTACATGAATGGCAGCGCATGTACGCTCATTTTCGACGTCCTTGCTCTCGGCATTTTGATGGATTTTATCGTTCTATAACTGATATCTGTAACATTTATGATTTTAGGGCAGTCTGTAGTGGATGAAGATATGTTTAGTTTGTGCATAGATTTTTTCATTTTGATACCTCATTTCGATATGTTGTTTGACCAGCTGAAAGCTCTCTCATAAACGCTTCTTTGTCTTCTGATAACTTTGCTGATGTCTCATCAATAAAAATGCGTTGTTGATGCACACCTCAACCATGAAATGCAACATCAGCATGGTGTATCAGCAGTTGGGCTTTTTTTATATCAAAAATCTTCTATTCTTGCATCCATGCTATCCACACATCCTTTGCCAAGATTATAGCCATTTATGATGTTTGGTCTTTTGTCACACCTCACTGGTTGTCTATTTTGAACTTTGCGTGGCATGAAATCAACAGAAGAACATTATTGCTGTTTTTCCTTGGCACGTAATTGATCATCGTTATTTTTTTGTTGTGCTCACAAACAGCTAATGTAGAGCAAAAGATCACGTCGTGCTGCTTTATGCAAACATGCTAGAACATCACGGCGATGTGCAATCCCTGTACCAATAGCTGTAAGATCCTGCTCAAAAAGATGTTTCACAGTGGAATATGATGTAAAATAACAGTCCATATAAATGTTTCTGTTAAAAGTTCACAAATGGCTGTGCCAATTGCCCAACTTTGGTGCTTGCTAGACCCATTTGGGGTTCTTTACTACTTCTGCCAATATATAACAAACTTTTCAGAGCATAACCATTCTCTGCGTCACATATCCACTTGATCTTCGCACCGCACTTTCCTGGTCAAATGGTCAATGCGTATGGTAAAATGCAAAAGTGGCCTTCGCAGGTTCGCCACAACCGATTATTTATAGCAATGAATAGCTTCATAATGGATATCGCTCATCCAGTTTTTAAAGCTTCTATTAATAACTGACTGTTTTTGTCACATATTCAGCTAATAACAGTGATTCTTAAACAAACATCAAGAAGGTCTGAGATCACTGACAGACACTCATGAAGCATACTGTATTTATCTTTGGTGTTGACACCCTTTTTGTCTAATCTACTCTATAAAATTCAAGGAAACTTTATCGCAGATTCCATAAAGCACACGAACATGGACCACATTCAAAAATAATCAATGTGGTAACCTCTGAGCATTTTAGCTACTACAAACATGTGGATTATTTCAGTATAAGAATAAAAATAAGAGAAAGTGTTATGTGTCTACATATGTAGACAGGTGCCCGGAATATGAATAGTAAACATGAAACAATCGTTTAAAAACATCATAGATCAAAAGCATTAACTGTGAAAATAGAGCATAAAATTTTATCGAAAGTTTTGGAATTAATAAGGCTAATTATTTGTATTTAAATCATAGCACTGTTTCAAACATCGTTTGTTTAGGATTAGGGTTAAACCTCGCTACGAAGCAGGTAAGAGAACGTTACGTTGTGCTTCGCCGGCACTGTCACTTTCAGGACAATTTTCTGAGAATTACTGCGCCGCTGGTAAAAGATGGTAAGTTTCAGCTATCCACTGGCACCGGAGTACACTATTGTACAACGCTGCGCCCGTGGCCTCGTAATACTTTTGATTCTGCGGGCTGTTTTTTGTTTTACTTCCGCCTTCTGGATGGAATAAAAAAATGCGAACCGCGAGCATGAAATCAGTGATTATCAGTGTGAAATCAAAGAATGGTGCCGTGAAGAGTGTGAGTTGTGAGGACGCAATCGTATATAATTACCAGATTGAGTGCGAACTATTACCGTTGGTGTATTTGAGTTCTGGTCCGGGCATATAAGCTTCATCTGGTGAATCGTACTTAATCTGTATTGCTGATTGTCGTTGAAATGTTACATCATAGACTTCTGAATAAAAGCCATCTGCCAAATTTCAGCTTTTGTTCCACTTGCTGAGCGGTCGAACTTTGAAATCAGTCGCTATGCAAAATACAGTCTACTAATGCTGAGAGTTAGTATACAGTCTGCTTTTTGTTTTGATAGCACTTGCATATTGTTACTTAGAGCCGGACTTGTCGATATAGCAATCTGCAGAATGATTCAGATCCATTAAAGATCTGATTGTAATGTTCACCAACTGAGATGGCAAAAAAGGCGCAATGGCGCAAAAGAACAGAGTTACATTTAGTACGATCAAACGCCGAAACGGATGGCAACGTCTTATATGGTTATCCTGAGGAACTGAAGTTACTTGTGACAACTGGAAGAGATGTGGGCGAAGCATCAAAAGTTAGCAGAGGCTTATCGCAATCCGGTGTTGATGTGGCCACTGAGAAAACAGAACTTACAGCAAGAGAAATGCTCGCTCCAGCTCGACATGGAGGAACTGAGGTGCTTACGAAGTAGTTAGCAGAATGGAAGATGTCCACTTTTGATAGCGGCAAATTACGTTTTTCTCAACTCTGAGACCAGTTCGAAGTATGCGTCGATTTGAGGTGTGATGTGAGCGATGCGACCAAGATCCTGGCTCTGCGTGACTGCCTGTCATGGAGCGCGCTTAAAGTTGTTCGACAGCTCAACAACACAGCAAAAAATAATCCAGTGTTGCCGTACAGTGACACATTTTCTGCTTGGTGCAGCCTCCCTGTAGCGTGAAATAACGCACAACAAGTGGGATTCTTTCGTGACGGGATCACAACGCAATTCCATGCGCTGACTACCTTGCGGAAAAATATAGAGGAAAGCGATGTGTCATCATCAGAGGTCTTCATGTCGCTGCTTAAAACGAAGCAGCCGGACCCTGGAAACGGTCCAATCGCTGACTTTCATGGTACGACCGATTTGAACAGCAATGGTTATCAAGCCTTGAAACGGCTAGCAGGTATTCATGAGTGTCTGTCAGAACTCTTAGACCTTCTAGGCGTTTGTAAGAGTCACTGTTATTAGCTGAATATGTGACAAAAACAGTCAGTTGTTTATGGAAGCTTCAAAAACTGGATGAGCGATATCCATTACGCAGCTATTCATTGCTATAAATAATCAGTTGTGATTGCCACTTTTGCATTTTACCATACGTATTGACCATTTGACCAGGAAAGTGCGATGTGAAGATCAACTGGATATGTGGCGCGGTGAATGGTTATGCTCTGAAAGGTTTGTTATATGCTGGCAGAAGTAGTGAAGAACGCCAAATTGATCTAGCAAGCACCAAAGTTGAGCAATTAGCACAGCCATTTGTGAAATGTAATAGAAATGCTTTTATGGACCGTTATTTGACATCGCATTCCACTGTGCAACATTTTCTTAAGCATGATATTACAGCTATTGGTACAGTGTTGGCACATGTTTGCCGAGATGTTCTAGCATGTTTGCGTAAAGCAGCACGACGTGATCCTTACTCGACATTAGCTGTTTATGAGCACAGCAAAAAGGTAACGATGATCAATTACGTGCCAAGGAATAGCAGCAATAATGTTCTTCTGTTGACTTAATGCCACGCAAAGTTGGCAGTAGACAACCAGCAAGGTGACAAAAGACCAAACATCATAAATGGCTATAATCTTGGCAAAGGATGTGTGGATAGCATGGATGCAAGAATAGAAGATTTTTGATATAAAAAAAGCCCAACTGCTGATACACCATGCTGATGTTGCATTTCATGGTTGAGGTGTGCATCAACAACGCATTTTTATTGATGAGACATCAGCAAAGTTATTAGAAGACAAAGAAGCGTTTATGAGAGAGCTTTCAGCTGGTCAGACAACATATCGAAATGAGGTATCAAAATGAAAAAATCTATGCCCAAACTAAACATGCCTTCATCCACTACAGGCTGCCCCAAAATCATAAATGTTACAGATATCAGTTATGAAACGATAAAATTCATCAAAATGCCGAGAGCAAGGACGTCGAAAATCAACGTAAAACCGCTGCCATTCATGTAAAAAAGTATGTGCATAGCAGCCATAAAATCACTAATATATCGTGTAGCGCTTGCATTGAATAAAATAAACATTCTATTTGTGAAATTATTATTAGTAGTTGAAAAAATAATCATTTTAACATCACGTACAGGGAATAAATATGACGAAACTTCTTGTGTCTAAATATGTAGACAGGTGTCCGGATTAAGGTGTAAAATTTGCCGCCCGGATGAGGGTTAAATTTTTCTCAAGTTTGCGAAGTTTCCATTTGTTTATTATTCATTTCTCATATATGTATTGTTGTTGATGGACTTCTTTTTGTTGAACATGCTTTTACAAATAAATATGACTGATTAAAATAATGTTGTTTGCTACATTTTGCAAAAGTGAAAGTTATGTTCGAAACATGGAATTTTATGCAAACGAAAAGTTGCGTGTTTAATTGCCTTACGTACTGTGTATCTAAATTCAAACGTATTTAATCTTAAATAAACTCGGTTCATTGATGTAAAATTGAATCGGGGTAAAATTAAATGGGTTGCTTTAAGACTGAATGATTTTAAATCTTGATTTAAAATTAATGTTCTCAAAAGGTTAGTTAAATTTATTAATGAGCTAACTGAAAATTTTTGTTGACAGAAGGAATTTCCATGTGCAATTTGGTATGCAATAATAATACATTTTGCCATTTATAATATATTTCTTGCTGTCAAATCTGTGAGCGATCAAGTTAATCTGAAAATTAGTCCAAATACTTCGTGCAATAACCTGCAGATACGGAAGATGAAGCAATTTTTTATTTTAATTCACTTATTATTATGCTGTATTACTGAAGTATTTATCTGTTCTTTTTAGTTTATTCATTTTTGAGATTTCAAAGTGCAAGCTTGTTTAGATCAAATCAAGTTTAGAAAATTGTGGCAAGGTAAAATCGAATTTTCTCTTTTCTCATCCGCTCCCATCGAAAAGAATGAAGCGCTATTTATCTGAACTGCACTCTCTGCCATTTATGGTTCGTTTAACATTGGACATGTCCTATGGAGGGATTATGTATATTCACCAGTGCAGCGGCACTTTGATGCCAAATGGACTTGCTAATTATTCCAATATCGTGCTTACAAGCGCTCATTGTTTGTTATTTGAGAAGTAAATTGAATGTATAATATGTCAACTCAGAAAAAAGGGGCTATTTTTACTTACATGCAAATAGCCGTAAATTCATTTTTTTAAATTTAGTTTGTTTCTTTGCTTCAAATGAGTGATAAAGCTTGCTTCTTTTTTTAGTGATTTCTATCATAGAAAAGGAATTGTATATGCAAAATTTGGATTGAATTACTTGGGTATCAAAAGTAATTCAACAATTTCGTTGAAATCGAACAACTATATTGTTCATCCGTACTTTCTCACTTGGAATACTGAAGCTTATGATATTGGAATAGTAAAATTTCCGACACCTGTGCTTTTCACCAATAACATACAGCCAATATGCTTACCGCCGTCTGGTAATTACCGGCCTGATTTTCGAGAATGCTATACAGCAGGATGGGGAAAAATTGGAGGTTAAATTGTGAAAAAATTTTCTTCACTAATTATATATAAATTAAAGTGATTATTATTCTTTTTTGTTTATCAATATTTTCTTGTTCAGATGTTACGAATCGTCATTGGAAATTTTTGAGTCAAATGCGACTTCGAGTGATCCCATGTAAGTATCTGGCAGATGCTACTTCTAGGCTACAGCCAATTTGCGCTGATGGGCGAATCAACGGCCAGTATATCTTTGATGTACTTTCATGTTTGTGACTTTTTAAAAATTTAATTTTATATCTTGTCATGCTTTTTTTTAATTAAGGGAGATTCTGGCAGTCCTCTATTCTGCTTAGTAAATAATACGTGGATACAGTATGCCATTTTGGCGTCAACATATCCACCAGATGATCATGTGATAGAAATTGCGTTCGCTGCAGTTTGGAATTATTTGGCATGGATAAAAACGTTTATTTAAATTTTAATTTCTTCGATAAGCATATAATTTAATAAATACAGACTATTATGAATGAATAAATGTTAACTTTTCAAACATAGTAGTATGAAAGTTAAATTTGGCTTTCCATTTGTAAAGAAATCGAGAAATTTACTTTCCCCTTTTAAAAGTTGTTCTATTTTCCACTTGATCATTGCCAGCTGCTGTATTATCGTCATACAAGCTTGACACTGCTATATCAGTTTACTGGGTTTCACATCTTGTATGTCTCATCTGATTTTCCATGATAAAAATGTTAACTATGCGTAAGAACAACCGCAATTTTTTATAAACATTTTTAAATAAAATTTGTTATTTAAAAAAAATGCACACAAGGATTATTTATTAAACGATGTATTAATTTTTCTCTTTAATCAGATTTATTTGTTTACCATATTGATTGAAGTAAATACTGTTCGTATTTTTTGAAATATGTTTTGCTTTATTATTTAAAAAAAATAAATATGACAGACAATTAATGGACGTTGAATTTGTATTTTCGGAATAGAACTGAATTAACGATCGCTGACCATGATTGGATTATGAAGATGAAATTCATATCATGCATTTATAATCGCAGCTACATCCTGCAATGTACTGAAGCACTTGGGGTGGACAAAACTGGATTGTCAGATGCAAAGATGCGCAGGATCAATATTTGATTTTGAACTTGACCTGAGCTGGATATTATTGAAACTTCAGCTGACGTTCGTTGATCAAAGCTATTGACAATGTGGACGAGTTTTTCATTTCCTTTTCACTTTCTGCAAAGTGATGCATCAACCAACAATAATCACAAACAATCGATCGTTCCAATGATCATGCTTTTGTTTTGCTTTTTGATAGCCGCTTTCTCATTTTTGCAACCGACTTGTGGTGAATTATTTTGGAATGTCAGAGATCCATTTAAGGCAGATTTATTTACCATAGAATCTCGATCGAATAGGACAAATTCTCAACTGCATGATAATTCATTGAATTTTTATTTGTCCAACAATTCCATCAATGTTTTAGCTAATCTGAATGCTGTACAAGCTGGAAAAATTGACCGACGTGCTGAAGAAAGTTGGTTTAAGCATTGTTTTCAAAATTATTATTTATTATTATTCATTTAGACTGGTGGAATTTGTATCCGTTTGGGGAAAAATTTCACGACATCGACATGACCGATCAACCTTGGAAAGATTTGCAAATAGATTTGGATTTTTATTTTCCATTTTATGGTTTTCGATTCAATTATTCCTTTGTAACTTTTATTTTTATTTCATCTGTAAATAAATACACTTTATTTTGTATATAACAAATTATAACAACACCAATATATAACTCGTTCATGCTTTATTGTAAAAAATTAACTTTTCAAAAAGAGTCGAACTGAAATAGTTTACAGCTTTTGACGTCGTTCATGTGTCTTTTATTTGCATATTTGATGTAAATTAACGAAACAAATCCTTGTTTCAGATATATCCAGAAGGATTTGTTGCGTTCAGCTATCCGGAATATGTACAACCTCCGTACAGTTTTCCAAATCCACTATGGCCGTTGCAGCATGATCCCAGCTTTATTGCTGCTTTTTTGAGCGATCAGAGTTTTGTCCATGTTGGAGAAACCCAAATAAGTCACGTTTGGTATCGTATTGTCACCAGACCGCAGTATCGTTGGAAGTTGGCAACACTGGATGCTCAAGAACGTGCCGGTCTTTTATCACAGCCGGGAAGGGTAGAAGATCCTGCTTTACTGGACGCAATAACTCGGTAAAATCATTGCAACAAATATATAGCTATTAATTGAAATAACTGTAGAGATATACGGGAAAATATGGTCGGAACTATTGGCTATACGGCGGATTATGCGTTGATCGTAACTTGGGAACGAATGGGATACGGTGGACAGCCAAAGTATCTCAAACTTAATGAATATGATCAAATAAAGAAATGGGTAGATGTTTTTTTAAAAGCTTTTTAACTTAATTATAAAATTCTTTTAATATATATATATATATATATATATATATATATATATATACAGCAAAACACTTATCAATTGGTGTTGACCACTGATGAACACAGATCATTTGTTGTTTTCAATTACGCCAATATAAATCATACATCCTCTACTTCAGCTGGTGCTTTCCATGGAAGAGGAGGTCGTCAGTCAGCAATTGTATGTTTACATTATTGATGAAAAATAATAAAATTACAACTTTTTATTTAAATATAAGGTTGGAATGAACGGAGGCAATGGGACTGGATTTTATGAATTTCCCTATTCAGCTCAAGGCGATTCATACAAATTAGCTGAATTCAGTAGTACGCAAACAAAAGGGCGTTGGCTGGCCAGAGTGGACGAAGCTATTGTATACGGTGGATGTTCAAATGCTTCTCATGGTATAATTCTGCTATTTTGCTGTTATAAATTTTTAAAACTATTATTTTTTTCTCAGGCAAATTGACCACCTCTGATCCATGGAATGGTATGATTGGGGGAAATTCAATTAACGTCTCTGGTCCTTGTTTTCGACCAAACGATTATATCACTATGGAAATTGATGAAGAAATTTTCGACTGTGCTTATGTATTCAAAGAACTATAAAGAAAAGCATACTGTTGCATAAGGCGTGTCGTTTTAGATTAGTATGGTAAAAGCGCGCTGTATTGTACCGTTCAACATGATTTTCAAAACTGGACCGGTTGCCATTCAAATTGCTCAAGATGGTCGATCGTACAGTTGGTATAGTTCACTTTATATTCGTGAGTAATTACTGAAAGAAGATGCTTTTTAAATTTAACGATGCTATCGTTCGGGATTTTAGATCCACCAGCTTTGACAAGGACAGAAGTGCGCTTGTTGAGTCATACGGACAAAATTGACCCTTCTACTCATAGAAACTATTGGCATTTATCCGATATAGAAAATTTAACTATAACCTGGACAGCTGCAAACATTTCTTCAAAGGCAGGTTCCAGAGTAGACATTGTGTTATGGGGTTACCGAGAAGATGTAATTGATCGTGAATTTCTTGAGGTGAGATATTTTTATTCAAAATTTATTATTATTTTATTTTGTTCAAACATTTAGATAGCGTTACGGGTTGACATTCTAAGCTGTAATATATATATGTCTGCTTATAAATTAGGCAGTTTTGCTTTACTTTCTGATCACTTTCGTCATAATTTTCTTTTATTAATTGGAATTGATTAGATTCATGTGATGAAATATTTTAAATTCTTCATTTAAAGCAATGTTTTTAGGTGGGTGCAATAGCGAGAAATATTGAAAATACTGGAAAATTTTCCTTCAATCAAAAAATGCTATCAAAATCTTTGATTGTTGGAAATCTTTGGAGAAAGTTTTGGGGTGGTGCTATACAGATTCGTTTGTCAAAAGATGACCAGACAGATTACGGAAAATAGTGAGAACTTTTGCAAATTTATTTTTAAGTTATAATTTTCAAAGATAGTTCTTTTGATTTAGTGTCATGTGGTCTGGTGCTGTGCCATTCGGTTGGTACTTCAGGGACACGTGGAAAGCAAATTTGGGTGAAAACTGGGCACTGAAACTTTGCATTGAATGGTACAACTACGATGGTCTCAGGGACAATTTTCTACGTAACGTTTACACGAATATACCATGCCCGTGCACACTTTCCCAAGCTTTGAACGACTTCGGTCGATTCACTCCTTTGCCTACGTGTGAAATGATGGGCGATTCATCGTGCATTTACACAAAAGGCGCCCAACATTGCATTGTATCTACAAATTCGATGTAGAATTAATTTGAATCAGTTGGATTTGTTTAGCTTTTAAAATTTGAAACTTCAAAATTTAGGCCCGACAGTGGAACCGAGATGTGCTGCTATGATTACAATGGATGGTTGATGTTTTCCCAAGATTATGAACAAAGCACAGATTATTTGCGCTACTTTTCAGCCGGTGTTCCATACAGGGCGAATCCTTGGGGTGGCTATGTTTTCAAAAAGCCGCTGTACGTTCCAACTTGGTCAAATTTTTACAACGACTTACTTCCCTATGATGTGTGTTGTCGTTGGGCGGGGCATTGTGAATTTTACTATTGGCGTAGGGCAACTTCTGGTTGTCAAAACTACGAACCGGCAGTTATTGGTAAAAAAATGTTTGTCCAAAAGCACATCACAATATGAAATTGAAAATGATATCCACTTTAGGAACCGCGTATGGTCACGGTCATTTTATAACGTTCGATGGAATGAAGTACAGTTTCAGTGGGTCGTGGTTATTTTTGTGCTAACGCAGCCTGAAAACAGCGGACAGAAATTTATGATTCAAATCGCATGGAACACCTCCCAGAAACAATGTGATGTTCAGTTTATTAATT
>NW_003526940.1:3092900-3105091 GCF_000181795.1 Trichinella spiralis
TTCTCCGTTTACGTTTCCACATCTTGTGATGAATCAGTCTGAAGTTTACATACAACTGACCAGTGGTGTTGGGGTGAAAGTGATCGAAAGCCGGGGCATTTTGCAAGTGATTGTCGCTTTGCCACCAAATTACAAGCAGAGAAAGGTATTTTTTAAGCAAAAAAGTGATTTTTAAAAAAATTTAAATATTCCATCCAATCTGATGGATTATTGGATTGTTCATACCAATTATCAATATCATTATTAGATGAACAGTGAGTCGGCAGCATGCACAAAACGGTATGTAACGATGGGTTTACTTGGAACATACAACGGTGATGTCAAGGATGAGTTCATTGCTTCGGATTGTTCCAAAATACACATCACACAATCCAGATCAGAAGAGAACTCTCGAACTATACATCACCAATTTGGAATGAAATGTACGTTTTACAAATTGTGATTGCTATTATTAAAAATGCATACCTTCTTTATACTTGTAGGGGATGTAAACAGGGCGCATGTTTCGAATTTGTTCGGATCCAAGCCGGAACCGTTGTATTATCCAAATTTGTTTTATCAGCAAAATTTCTCACCAGTTTTTGACCCTTGGACTTTTACTAATTTCACTCCATTGGAAGTGTTGATCTTTTCGAGAGAACAAGAAGTGCAAGTAAGTTGAATAATAAAAAGAAGAAAAAGGAATAATATTTGCATTCATTTCACTTTACAACTCTGTCAAACCACAGGTGACTTGTCAAGGTGTATATTCGTGCATGTACGACTATTTGGTAAGCGGGCGTCGAGAATTTGCTCTGGATACTTTATCATCAGAGAAAAAATTTGAATACGACAAGCTGAAAGGTGAACAAAAAAGTAAGCAACCATAAAAAAGAAAAAGAAAGAAAAGCTTGAAAATTAATATCTTCATATTTGCTTTTCATTTCTAATTGCGCATTGATTGTTTTTATTTGCAAAAAAAGCTGTCAGTTGTGGTCCGTTGGAGAAAAATTTCGGCGTGATCAAATATCCCCTGGGTAATAATTATTTGGACGGCGTAACGGTAACATTCACTTGCCAAACGGAATATTTTATCCACGGAAATGAACAACGTCATTGTATTAACGGTAGTTGGTCGCCTGGATGGTGGGCGTGGTGTCGATGTAAGTTTTTGAAAAAAATAATTACTTTGAATTTGTTAAATTCAAAATGTTCATTTTCTAGCTCGAACCGAAGAGATCGCGTTGAAATGGATGACCGGAATCGTGGTATCGCTGGCGTTTATCCTTGTCCTGACATTCACTTTTCTACAATTACAACGCATTCGAAAACGCAATTTGGCACTTCGTCATAAGTTAAACCTGGGCATCACATCCTCTGCAAATCTACCGTAAGCATTTCTTCGTTCACTCATTCATTCATGCCTTTTCATCCCCTTTTAGAAACAATGTAAAATCGGAAAAATCAACGCACAGTGTACAACAACAGCCGAACAACTACAAGCCCAAATATATCAAACGTTGGAATCCAAACCGTTTCTTTATGTAACATTAAATTTTCAATGTTCACAAATTCGAATGGATTGGTTGATGATGTTTTTTATTCCTCTGCGCAGTAGGACAACTTTTCTTCAAATACTAGTAAAACTTTACTGAATATTTGCTCAATTAGTTTGTGTGCTGCAATCAATCGATCAATTAGTGCCGAATTGGAAGTAATATGAAATTTACTTCAGAAAATAAAAGTATTTTTATTCAACAACAGCATCTGTTATAAATTTTACTTCACTTTTTACAATTCAGTTTTGATGCAATTGTTTTGTTATGCTGCTGATCCTATATTCCAAGAAATAATTTTGCATCCATTCTCACCGCCACATGCTGCAACGGATTCTTCGTCTGGACAAAATTCACAGCATAGCAGATCATTCTAAATCCATTTATTAAATTTCGCCATTTACATTAAAGGTAAAATTAATACAAATTTTCACCATTTTCAATTTGTATTTTTTGGAAAGTTTAAAATGACCATTATCATCTAGTTTCCACAATTTCAATGATCCTCGTGCGCTGCTTGTCATCACATAATTTTCAGCTTTGTTATTTACAGACAATCCTGAAATGAATTAACTGTGCTATTAAATAAGTATCACTTTCACAATTTAACAAATAATATTAAAAAACAGTAAATGAAACCGTTCAATGGATCAGTGTCAATATCCAAATAGACCACTTTATTTCTGAATTAATTTTTAATGTTAAATTACAATTATGTTACATAATATACTTCGAATTTTGATTACATAAAATCAATTATCATCATCCTCTTAAGTGATAATCTACAATCTATCATCAACGTCTCTTACAAAGAATACACTTCATTTTTTTATATATATGAACATATGCGCAAATTACAAGTGCAACAAAATTCAATATTTTTTAATTAATTATTAAAATTTAACTTTACTTTCAACTTAAAGAATAACAGTAACAAATGAAACCAATCTACTGAAGTTTTCTAATTCGTAAAAAACCTACCTAATACAGCGCCATTGTGCGCCTCCGTGACATCTACTATACCGCTGCGAATATCCATGTTGTATAATCGACCATCAGATGCAGCTACCTGAATTTCAATTTCCTTCTGATTTAAATTTACAATTAATAAAATAGTCAAAAATCAAACAGACAAAAAAATTCTCTGATTTCCAAGGATTCCAAGCAACACGCTCAATTTCAGCGTTGAATTCATTCCATTCCTTTTCGCAAACGCTTTCTCTTGCATCCCACAATTTTACAACGCTGGAATCAAATAAAAAAATCCAATAACATACACAATTATAAAATTCACTTTCAGTTTACCCAGATGTATCACCAGAAAGCAGTCGGCTTGATTCAGTTGGGTGCCATTTGATACTTTGGACTTTATCTGAATGACCAGAGAGTACAGCAGAGCCAAGTTGGTTCTCGATATCCCATAAGATGATCTGAAAATCTGCAGAGCCGCTAGCCAAAATATGACTCAAAATTCTATTCCATGTGAGTGATAAAACTCCATCTTCGTGGGAAATCTTTTTCTAAATGGAATTTTAATTTGATTAAATAAAAATATTACTGTGTGTATTCAGTCATCAACTGTAACAATTTATGACAAATACGTTGACAACTGCAACAGATAAACTAATAAATAATAAACTGAAATAATTTCAAATAAAAAGTTACATTGCTATTTTACTTAAATTGCTTACGTTTCAGAAACCCAAACTCGACGTAATTTGTGACGAAATGTTTGTGCATTTGTCTACTATTTTAAAATTTGAAGTATTTTAAAAACAAATGTTTTTATAAGCAAACGTGTTCAAAATACAAATAAAATGTTCATACCGTACAAGATTACAAGTAGAAGAGTTAACGAAATGCACATCATCAAAACGTTAGACATCTGAAGGCGGAAACAAAAAAGAATTTGATCTACATGAGTGTATTAGATTACGTGCTATTTTGTACGATAACAAGTGATTACATATTTACTAACTAATGTATACAAAAATTTAAACTTTTCATTAAAGAAATGTTATTTTTCATATTGACAAAAAAGCAAAGTACAGCAAGCATTTTACGATATACAAAACAAAACATTTCTTATAAAATAAACAAGCATAACAGGTGATCAGTTCAATAAATTTTAAAGAAATTGCTCCACACAAAAATATGAGCATTATTATCATGCTCTCGAAAAAATTGCAAAAATGCTTACTGTTTTCTTTTTCTCCGTTTCACTGCTTTGATTTCTAATTCCAAAAATAGCAACTGGTTCAATGGCTTCGACAACATCCAAATTCCACAACTCTATTGCAGAATCCATTGTGCCAACGGCGCAAAAATTACCTAACAAAATAATTTTTTCTTTAATTGATTTTAATTTCCACTTGAATCAAAGTTTTAAAAACATTAATAGTATACTCTTCCACCTTTATCTCTGGTATCTTTATTAAAAATAACATGCTCAATGCATAGCGGAGCCTCTTCGAGCATGTAATGATGATGCGGATAAAAACTATCTTCTGCTTCATTGTAAACTATATAATGCAACAAAAAAAACATAATAAACTGAAAGTGAATAATAGAAAAAAATTCGTTACCATGCACTTCCAGTATATTTTCAACGTTATCCACGCAACATCCAAATAAAACTAAATTATCGTCTGCTTTTAATAAAAAATCTTCATCTTCATCATCCGAAATCTAAATATTACAAAGTGTGAAATGAAATTTCTCTTGAAATTCAAATTTACGCTTTCATTAGGATGACTTTGTGCACTATCAGCAATATCTGGGAAAATATCAACTGCGGGTACTTCTGCAAAAGGCAAACAATAAATGCAGCTGTTGTAGCTGTTCATTTCTTTAATTCAATTCTTTAAGTAATTCAACAAATATACTTAAAATGCAAATGATGGAAAAACAATTTTTTCATCTATTAAAAAATTACTAAAATGAAATAAAAGTATTTAATTAAAATAAAATTTCATATGATCAGAATTTAAATACACATTTTACAATACAAAATTAGAAAAGTTCATTTAATAGCAAATCAAAAAAGAAAAGTAGTGATAAAAACCTTTGATCGCATTTTCAACATCATCAGAATTTTCCAAATCTGCACAGGTGTCATCGCTGTCACTGAATCTCTCATCTTCACTAGACATGTTGGTTAATGCATCGCTTTTAGTATCTTCCCAATCACCCAGTTGATTACTATTCAACTCAGCCTTAAATTATCAGATCACTCATCGAAATTAACTTATCGAAGACAAAACACAAAAGTAAAAATACTTTCCGAGGCTTCAATGCGGGAATTCCCCTAGGCACCCATGCTAAGCAAGTCACCTGTTTCATATTCACTTGGACGAGTTGTTCCTTATGTCCACTAAAATTACAACTGCTTAGTTTTCGAGCAGCTAAACCAAAAAAATACAAAAAAGCAGTCAAAAGAAAGGTTTGCATATTCTACTTTAAATATATGAGAATCAGTAAGTGATGGCAACTGACACAATACAATAAACAAATTCTCAATAATATAATTTTCCTATTTGCTATATTAATCATATCAACCAAGTGATTATTTTAGTTATAATATCACTGCAATCATATTTTTTACAAGCAGCAAGAATAATTATTAAATGAACTATTTCTATATTCAATGTTTTTAACATAAATAAATCATACACAACATAATAATATTAGTCAAATTATTACATAATATTCTCTTTAGTATGGTCATTTATTATGCAAAATAATTTCTTGTTAAAATATTTTTAACAGAAAAAAACTGAATTATTTTTTACAAATCTGAATGCAAACCAATCTTTACAAAACAACAGTATCCGTCACAGTAACCTAGTTTAAACATTGTTGTTTTGATTATATTAAAATCTTTTAAAAATATTCATAAATAATTTCAATGTAAAAAATTTTGCAAATATTCATTAATATCATTTATTGAATAATCGCAATTAATGATGCTAGTAGTACTGTAGCACATAGTGGATAAAATCAAAAATGGATATTATAAAAGTAAAAAAAAATTATATTTTGATTTTTTTGAAAAAATTTTATAACAAAAAATTTTATTTAATCGAAATTTTTCTTATTATTTAGTGCTTAAGAAATATTTTCTTACTGTAGTTAAATATCTGAGATAAGGTGATTTACAAGATCGTTTAGGAGAACGGTATACCTGGCGAATCTATTCATTCTTCTTACTGTTGTTTGTTGTGTTGACGGCCATTGTTTTTGTGAGCGTTGTCATTTTAATGTTGACTCGTTAGTCATTTTTTCAATTCATCGACACACGCACTATGGCCGACTTTCCGCCAGAGCGTAATTCGATTGAAAACAATGTTAGCAAGGATTCCGCGCCAGTTAACGGTCGTCCTGAAACTGGTGTCGAACAGCCCAATGGTGGCAGTGCTGACAATTCGAGAAATCAGTCGGCTAGAGATTCTGCTGCCGTTTGTGAAAATGTTTGGTTTTCTGATCAGCGTAGAAATTTGCTTGGAGGTACGATTTTTTATGCTTTAATCACAATTTTTTTCTTTATCGACTTGGCGATGCGACTTTTTATCATGTCATTTTAGTTCTTCATTATTTTTTAATGTTGCTTCAGAATGTAACTTATGCTATACTTATGTAATGTAACTTAATTCATTATTAGGCATTTTAAAAATAACAGTTAAATTGTGATACTAGGTTTCAGAATTTCATGCACACCTGGATGAGTATAATTTTCTTTGATTTTGCTGTTTTTTATTTTTTTCCGCATACAGTGAAAACATAGATTGAATTGTTTTCACAGATAATTTGTACGGTTGAATAATTTATTTGTCATTTTGAGAGATCTTTATTACTATTATTTATTTGATATTTTGTTTATCATAAGATTTGTTGTTTCTGATGTGTGAACATATCTATGTTCAAGCGAAGATATGCTTACGTGTTTGGTTTGGTTATTTGTGTTTTTCATCGTTAGTAGCAGAAAGGACATCTTTTGTTTGTTATTGCACGCTTAATGCATTGTTTTTATGAGCTGTAGGACGGTTCTTATCTACAGTCTGACGCGAGGTTGCATTGCTTGTCAAATGTACGTGGTATTGAATTTTCTTCCATTGTCGTTGTGTATTTATAGACATATTTTCCATTTTATTTTTGTTTTACTTCTTTTTATTGTTATTAGTGATAATAATTTTCTGTATATTTTTATCTTTTCATTAATTGGTGACATTCAGTTGAATACAACGAATGCATGTATTAATTTGTTTGTGTTAGAATTGTGATTATCAATATATACTTATGACCTATTTGGAAAGTGGTTCGTTGATAATTATTATTTTTTGTTTAATTAGCAATTTTTAGTGTTCATTTTTGTTCACATGAAGGCCTTGTTTGCCAAGTAATGATTGAAAGCATTATAAATTTTCTCCATTACAATTTTATGCGCACACATTGTTATCCTTTGTTGAATATGTATAGTGTTTTCATGTAAGCAGTTATTTTCTGCTGCATAGTATTTGCTATATGTTTTTTAAGTATTATAGTTCATTACTTAATCTTGCTCGTGGGAAATGTCACTTTTTGTAGTAATGAAATATGTTTAGGTCACACGAACAATGCTGGGTCAACGATTGTTGGCATGAAACGATTGGATGAAGCCGAAGAAGTATTGTTTTGGTTTGATTGTAGTAAAAAACATTGATTTTCCCTTGTTTTTAGGCACAGTGCACTGGCACGGGTGATTTTCAGGATGCCAACATTTGGCCTGATCTGAATAGTTCTGCTCCGGTATCTACATTGATTTACTCCAAATTACTTTGAGTCACTGCATTTTAACTAACTTATTGAATAGTATTTTAACTAATTTTAACCGCTGAAATGTTAACGTGGCATTCAGGGTGTTGTAGTTGATAATTTTTTTAATTATTAAGTAAAAAATGATTACTGTTTAATATATGTGAAGCTGTAGACGAAGGCTTTTTAGATTTGCATTTAGATGAAATTTTACTGTTTTGACAAGCAAGTTATGTTTTTGGCATTCTAATTTTTTAATATAGTATATTGTGAATTTGAAATGAATATTTGAAAAGACATTATATCTTTAAGGCAACTTGCGGTAAGAAGAGAATGAAAGAGAAAGAGCCGCAGGGATCAGTCGAAGCCAGCGTTGGAAATGGTGTTTCAAATAAATCGGAAGATCAGAATCGGAAAGCAAACAATCGTCCAAAGCGGGACCATTTTGTTGATGTGAATTTTCAGTATCCTTCAAGACGTTTTCAAAAGACGAAGCGATTTTGGCGAAACGGCCATTTTAATAGACAATACTACAACGATGCAGAAGGAAAGCATCAAAACAGTGGAAATGTTCCACAGGGAAAAGGTGGAAATTGGTCAGAAAGGGGAAACGGTCATCGTGGTACATACCGGAACAACAGTTATCGCAATGGAGAAAGCAGTCGTAATGGAGAAAGCAGTCGCAATGATGATGCGAAAAGTAGCACCGGCAATGATACCTGTCCCAGGGCTACGTTTCCTGGACGTCGTTATCGCGGCTCTAGAGGGCGTGGAAATTATTTTGATCGTTCCAAAACGAATACAAGTATGTTTGTTTTATTTTTAAAAATTTTCTATTTGATTTAGTTTTTTCTTTATATGCAAAATGTCTATTTCAGATGCTCAGACGGAGACCGAAATGGATGACAATTTTGATTATGTTGAATTACTGGATAATCAAATGTACAATCAGTACGCTACTGTACCTGCATATTTGTATGATAGCACATTAACGCACGCCGTTGCTCTTCCGATTCCACATCGACCGGACTTGTACACACCTTGCATGCCCATAGATCCTAAGAACGGAGTACTTTCTGATGCTATCGCAGTACCATTAGCAGGGCCGGCTGCATTGCACCCAGCGATTCCGTATGTTTATTCAAACCCGAATTCTCCATATTACGGTCCCATGTCCGAAGATGTCCGCAAGGATCTAATTCGGAAACAAATGTACGACGCTTGTTTAAGTGAGATGGAATTATTGTTCAAATGCTCATTAACTTTTTTTAGTGAATATTATTTTTCATCCATTAATTTGGAATCAGATATTTTTCTTCGTCGTAAAATGGATAAGCATGGTTTTGTGTCAATTAATTGTATTTTGTCCTTTCGAAGAATTCAGTCGTTTACGACTGATGGTCAGTTGGTAGTTGAAGTGAGTTTTATTATTTTTTTAATTGCCTATTTATAAGTTTTCAAATTTAAAAATAAAATACTTACTTAGGCACTTCGGGAGAGTGCGACAGTAGAAACTAATCGTAGTGGAACGAAAATTCGAGCACGGAACAATCCTGAACAGTGGCCTCTGCCTCCGCTCAACTCATCGACTGGGACCGATGTAGCAACTTTATTACAGGCTTCTTCTCAGGCCAGCAGTAGTGTTGCGGCAACAGCTGCGTACACCCAATGTGCCTTAGATTACTCGGATAAGGGCAATTCGATGCATAGAGCTAGTCAGACGTTGGATGGCAATTTAGCATCTGAAGTACAAAATCCTTACATGATATATAAAATTATTTAGAATTATATTTCAAACAATTGAATTTTAGGAAGAAAATTATTTGTGCCGTTTTCAAGATGCCGTTAAAAGTGCGACAAAAAATGGCTCTTCTGACGATCACTTTGTGGACAATAATGGGGAAATGTAATTGTTTTTTTGAAAATATTTATCCGTGGCATTTGTAGTTTATTTTTGCATATTTATTTTAGCACGGAATCCGATTCAGAATCTGAATCGGAAGCAGAGGAATTTCCCGACGACGATTTGCCTCATCTGGTTGTGGTGACAAAATCGCCTCTTGCTGGTGCAAAACGTCGTGAAGATGCAAAAGCTGCGATTGCAGCGGAGGAGCCAATGCTTTCTGACGAAAAGGCCAGAGAAGTCGACCAAGCTCTTCACGCATTCGAATGTTTTTTGTGGGGAACGTTGCCGGATGTATGAATATATATATATATATATATATATCAGTAAAGAAATAAATATATATAATTAATTGTTTGTTTGTAGAAAAACTCGATTTTGAACAAGAAATATTCAAATGAAATAGAATCTGTTTCCAAGGAAATAGAAAATTTGGAATTGGACAGTGCTCGATCGTCGTCGCCTGACGTGAATAGCGTTAGAATGAATGAAATGGCGTCGAATCCAAAAAGCCCGGTCGGCCAACGAGAAAACAAGCAGGGTCAACGTTTTTTAAGATTCTACTCGGAAATCAAAAAGCCTCCAATTAAGCCGAACAATTTGAAAAAACGAAAAACACGTTACAGTTCCAATCCACCGATTGAACAGCCGGTAGGTTGGCTGATGGATTCGATGATAGTCGGTACAACTGCTGCAAACGGGTCTTTGCCTTGCGATGGGACAAAAGAGACCGAGAACAATTTTTGGTTTCGTCCCATTGCCGTCCACCCGTCGGTTAAACTTTTGCAAGAAAATGGTTTCGTACCAGAAGTTTACTCGGAATGGAAACGGCGTTGTCTTCAAAGTGAGCTTTACTTTTTATTTATTTATTTAAATTTGGGTTGTTTATATTATTCTTTTTATTATTTTTTTTGTTTCAGTGCGATTGCACTGCGGTTTTGGTAATACGGAAACGAACACGTTGTATCGTTTTTGGTCATTTTTTCTTCGTGAGCATTTCAATCGTGGCATGTATTTGGAATTCAAACGGCTCGTCACTGAAGAAGCGAAAGTCGGCATTCGGTATGTCAAATAATAGAAATTAAAAAATAATTATATTCTGTGGGGGAAAATTAAAATTGAAATTTTCTTTTACAGATTCGGTTTGGAATGTCTTTTTCGTTTTTACACTTATGGACTGCAGCATAAGTTCCGGCCGGACGTTTATCTCGACTTCATGGCAGAAGTGAAAGCTGACGTTGCGCGAAGAGAATTGTATGGTTTGGAAAAGTTTTGGGCTTTTCTGAAATATTACAAAAAATCACGACGGCTTGTGATTGACCCTGATTTGGAGCAGAGATTGAAAAAATACAAAAAGCTTATGGATTTTAACGGAGATGTAAGCCGATTTTTTTTTAGTTTTTCATGTTTATTTCAAATTGCTGCAAATATTTATTATTAATATTAGTTAATGATTTTTTTGATGTAGTCTGCTCAAGCTGCTCGGAATGAACTAGAAGTTGAAACTGCTCTTGCCAACGTTCAGTGCCAGCAGAAGCAGCAGCAGCAGTAAGCAGCAAATGAAAAAAAGGTTCTAGTGAAACGGATCTTATTATTTTTTGTCCTTTTTTGAAGAAGAGAGTTATGAAATGGTTTCAGTGGTTTTTTTTCATTTGAAATTCTATCCTATTTTTATATTCATTAACCAGAAATGGTTTGCAGTGTAACCAGAAGTGGTTTCAATGTGTTGTGCATTGTATTACAATTTTTGCATAAAAACATTTTCTTGTCTGCATTTTTACAGCATCATATACGTTGTTGCTGTCATTTTTGGTTTTTATGCGTTTCATCAGTTGCACATTTTTTGCGAATGTTATTTGTTGTCATTATTATTAGTTTTTTATTTCTTTCTTTTTATATTATCACTATTGGTGAAAAGACTGTTTTCATGTGGTGCGGATCCAGTTGCCATTGGTTACGGAAATGGTGAATTATGCTTCCGAAGTTTACCGGTTGCCGCAAGTTTCTTCATTTCTTCATTTGGCTATGTATTTATTTTTTTTTCTTTTCTCTTTATTTCGAAAGCGAAGCATTTCTGCTCAATGAAATTGCACAGCAAAAGATACGCATATCTATATCTACCTTATATCTATAAAATATACCCCAGGCGAAAGGTACATCGATGATGATAACTTGGGAAAAGAGGATATTTTGTTATTTTGTCGCTTCACTGACTCGATTTTTTTTATTGCGCGTGTTGTTTTTCATCAATTAACACCAAGTAGTTTGTGCTTTCATCGAGTTGGTTGCAATTTCTGGTCGTTGAATTTATCCCTATCCGCCCTCCCATCTGAGTACTATCTTCTATTGAGCTCACGTATCAGTACTGTTTTTTTTCTTCTTTTATCGCATTCTTCATATGAATGAAATTGCTGTAATGATTTTTTTTCAACTATTTTAGAAATTAAAATAAATAAAAAAATTTATTATGGTACATTTGTTGTTATATTGGTCGGTGAACAGTTTTGTTCATTGTCGTTCCTCTTGTTGATGTAAATTTTGAATTAACCAACTTGGCATCTTCTTTTGCACGTTATGTAATATATGCCACAATTCGATGATTAATTACGTCACGTGGAAATTCAAGAGTTGCGAAAAAAATTATTAACACCAAAACAGCATAAATTAGCATGGTGCAGGATGCTAAATTAAATTTGTATTATTAAAAAAGCTAGGAACATCTGATAACGGTAAATATTGCATTCAAGTTCTTTAACCAATTTTAGTTTACTCTGGTATAGGATGAAGAAAGCTTCGAGAAAATGATGCGCAAAAGGTTTTGTCACCGGTCCCATGTCCTCTTCGGTCCCACTGTTCATTTATTGGTTGTTGACCTCGCTATCCTATTAGACTGTAAAGTCTTTGTCGTATTGGTTTTCCTTGTCTAATTGCTCCTTGATTATAAACCTTTCCCCTTGTGATTA
>NW_003526940.1:3105101-3105589 GCF_000181795.1 Trichinella spiralis
ACATTCTTCGCTTTTCTCGTCACATTACGAAAGTTGGGAAAGGCGATTTTAATACAAAGGGAAAATGCACAAGTGACAAATTTTTCACAGTTGCAGCTTTCCAACTAAACCAAGGAGTGACAACTACTAAATTGTCAGCATCTGATTAATTTCTTGATTTTACTGGGAGTGTTCTATTTAAATCTTTCTTGTTTACAATCTAAGAATTTTACTTTAATATTTACAAAGTTTCCTTCATTACGAAACAAACATCCATATATATTTTTTTATACATGTCGATGAGGTTTGTGGTTTGTATGAAAAATCCTGCTTGACGTTCATACATTTCATATAAAATACAGTCCAACTTGATTAAGTGCATAAGATTTTGGCCGAAAAAAATTCTCTGTAGTTAATTATGTTCTAAAATGATGGATAAGTGCATGGAAATTCTTTCGAAACCCCTCCTCACTTAACCAAGTTCAAATGTAATTGGAAATTCAACATCC
>NW_003526940.1:3105599-3107753 GCF_000181795.1 Trichinella spiralis
GCGCGAAAAAAAAAAATTTTTTTTTCGGTGTGGTTTTAATTTAAAACCAATTAAAAAATGAAGTGGGAAAGGTGGCCGGGGGAAGATTTCTTTTTGGAAAATTTCCCATGGCTTCCATTTTACCCCAAGGTTTCAAAAGGGTAAATGGGGAAATTTCAACCATCCCAACCCGGTTCGAGTTTCCCTTCTTAAGGGGGTTGGGGTTTGGATGGGGGGAATTTTTTTAAGGTATTTTTGGTTTTCCACTGAAAATATTACATTGAAAAGGGTTGGCAAATGGGAAAAGGAAAAATTAGGTGGCAATTAAATGGTTCACCAACGCATTAGTCGGTTTGGTTTGGGGATGTAAAAATAGAAAGTTTTCAATTTACACCAAATATATAAATAATTTTGTTTTTTGATTTGTAAATAATATTGCAGATTTTTAATTTTTTATTTAAATAAAATATACGAAGGAAAACAATAACACTGACGAAAGAGGTAAAAACTTTCTGAAGTTAAAAGTAAAATTCTTTGATTGCTATCAGGAACAGATTTTCAGAGAACAGTCAGCTTGAAATTAGAAAAGTATTTAAATGCTAACAAATTAACAGTTGCCATGCCTAGTTTTAGCTGACAACTGCAGCTGTGGACAATTCATCACTTGTTGATTTTTCCATTGTATTACAATCGCCTTTAGTTAATCATCAGAATATTTTCTGACATAAATCTCATTTAATTGCTAGCTGAAACATAATTTATTTGATGAACTCAGATAAATCAGTGTAAAACATTTTGAAAGCAGAAAGGAAGCGATGGACAGCACGAAGCAGAATAGCAGTTAAAGCTGCTTCAAATTCACTCTGCAGTGGACATCACGTTCTTCGGTGTTAGCATTTGTGCGCCATTTGTGTGTGATTAATTTTATTCTGTCAGTATCAACAAAAGGCATTAGTGCCACAAGGAATATCAGAAGGTGATCTTCGATTGTAGATAAAATGTGAAATGAAAACTAAATATTGTTGCAAAATGGTTATTTAAAATGAAATTCAAAACTGTCCAGTTTATTTGCATTTTTGGTGTTGAGTTTGAGTTCAGAGCTTTGCGTTCCAGAGTTATTCGAATCATTTTCTATTCTGTTCCTTGTTATGGCTCGGTACCCTGAGTTACATCTTGTACCAAATCGTTGCGGGATTTGGTCCAATTCGGTGGTATGGTAGGCAGGATATATAAATTAAAACGTGCCCGCAAACAGAAATATTGGAGGTGTTCAAAAGTATGCGCTGAATGTACAGCATGTGTTCCTAGTTATTAACAATTACTTTATTTTGGTATAGGATAAAGAAGGCTGCGGGGGTGCAGTGTGGACAGATTTAGAAGTTCCGGCTGGGATCGATCGAAAAGATCACGTTGAAACCTGCCGGGTAGATGAGCACCTGGCCTATATAGACTGATGGCAACCGTAAAAACTTGGGATACGGATGGTACATTCAAGGTTGTACCAATGATGCCAGTAGCATTTTACCATCCATGAAATTGTGGCAAGTAAGCTGGTGCCAGTAGACTGTTGCTATGTACGGTTAAAGATATTGGCAAATAAGAGTTTATTTTTCAAGCTTCAATAAACAAAGCGGCTGTCCTTAGCGTCAATCTTTATCCACAAGCAATAATTTGTAGTTTTGAAATCGCCCTGATACCACTTTGTTAATGTCGTTCACTGATATGTTGTTTATTATTGTTGTTGTTAGTACTGTTGGCTAGTGAAAAATAAAAATCGCTAGTTAACTTATTTTTTGTATTGTTTTTTCTGAATTATTACTATCGCATTTGATATAACGTCACTTTGGTACAATAAAATATAGAATAATGATAAAAATTATTTTCGGGAATGCTAATCATGAAAAAGTATAAACTTCACCAAAAATAATATATTTAAATAAACAAAATTTCAATGAATGACAGAACTTCAAACAGACAATAAAATTTTGGAATAATAAATATTCCCATTTTTTATGTTACGTCACTACTATTAAAGTTACGTAATTCTAAATGGAATATTTGAACCAATGAAATGAAAAAATATTACAGCTAATCACAAAGGAAGGATTTGAATCAATGAGCAATTAGGCAAGGAAAACCAATACGACAAAGACTTGACGGCCCAATAAAAGAAAA
>NW_003526940.1:3107763-3135011 GCF_000181795.1 Trichinella spiralis
GTGAATTCCGGCCGCAACGATTCTCCGTGAGGTTTTTTTCCTTCGTCTTCCGTTCTCTGGGGGCGTGGGACCTGAAGAACGATGCCTTGCTCCAATGGATAGGTGCTGTCTCCCAAAGGTTATTGTCGCTCATGCTAGATGCTAAAATGTTGGAACTTTCCCACGAATCTAATAATTATACCTCCACCTGTTAGACCTTCGCCCCAACTCCGGACCATATCTGCGATTGTGTAATACGACGGATTCCCATTTTTTATGTGATGATCTCCGTATTAAAGATCGCAATTCCACAATGGATAATTTGACCCGTGGACATGGCCTGATATTACAGCTAATCACAAAGGAAGGATTTGAATCAATGAGCAATTAGACAAGGAAAACCAATACGACAAAGACTTGACGGCCCAATAAAAGGAAAACCAATACGACAAAGATTTGACGGTCCAATAAAATAACGTGGTCAGCGACCAATAAGTGAACAGTGGGACCGAAGGCGAACATCCCGAAAAATACTTTTGTATTGTAAAAGTTTATGATGAAAATATTTTGACTAATAAAAAGTGAAATATTGCAGCCATTCACAGATGGAAATTATTAGCTAATGAAATGCTGAGCTGTGTACGCAAATGAATGGCATTTATATGGTATAGATGAACAAAGAACCCTTTGAACCAATCAATAGATTAAAAGATCGGGCCAATGGGAGAACGCAATCGAAAAAATTTCCCCTATTATAGTATCCCTAGAATTTTTATTTCATTTTTTAATTTTTATCAAAAGTAAGTTTTATTTTTAAGTGCGATATTTCATTATAATTTTTCTAAAAATATAATACAATATCAGGCTTCCTGCAATCAATAAAAAATTTCACATATGTTACTTGATTATTTTTTCATCTGTAAGATAATCATTTTTCTGATCAGAATTAGTGCGTTGTCTTTAATTTTGTCGTACGTTTTATATATTCTTCAGTTTGGAGCTCTGATGGAAGAAGAATCGATTGTCGATAAGCCACCATTTATCTTCCGTCTCTGCAAAACTATCTCTCAGGTGAATGAACAGGCTTAGCTTACGTGTACCATTTTTGTAAGGTCTTTTTATTTTATTTTCCTTTTAATGACTGATGAATGTATCACATTTTATTCTTGTATTAAACATTTATTTTTTGCGTACATTTTGTAATAAATCTTAAACTATTAAATTTTGTGTGTAATGTCCGTGTAATAGTGTTATTATTAAATATCAAAGTAGTGTGATTAATTTGTGAATTACGTTTTTTCAGTTTATAAATTTAAATAGGTAGTTTTCAGGAATAAAATTTTCATGTTCTCGATGTAAACCATATGAATAAATAAAAGTTTTATCATAACTGTGCTCTTTTATATGAAAATATTATTTTACTTAGACTGTTTGTGATCGCGTTACATGCAAGGCAATGTTTTATGATGAAACATTTACTCTTTTGTTTCATTTTTATAAAAAGCGGTTGAAATTCTTTGTATTTATTAATAATTATTGTTGAAGATCCTTTATTGAAAATTACAGCAGTGGGTGAACAGGACTAATGAAAAATTCCATATACATTTTGAATTTTGTATTTAAAGATTTAGAATATTATATATATATTTTTTGTTTATGATGTAGTATAATATGGAAATTAGATTCATAGTATAAGGTATTCTTTGAATTTTGAAGGATCTTATGTTATGATAACTTGGCGCAATTTGTATTTAAAGTTAATGCATGCTTATTCAACGTGCTACAGTAATTTATGTTAAAAGTTGCTCTAGGATATTTTGAAAAATTAATTTAAAAGTATCTGAATAATAGTTTATTATTATTATTATTAATTAAAGAAAAGTGATATCGTGCAGTTAACAAGAATGCGTTTTTTTGTATCGTTTGAAATGTGAAATGGGCATTTTCAGTAAATTAGCTATCTGTCTATCAAATTTGACTGTCTTTTTTCTAATTTTAAAGGCATTTTCCGATGATGAATATTAATATATTTTTTTTTATTTAGAGATATCAGTCTTTCCTTGATCACTGGACCCCGTACACTCTTGTTCGATGGATTTTTACGGTATTCCTTGGCTTTTTATACATGCTTAGGATAATCTACGTTCAAGTGAGTGAAAAATGATAATGCTTTTAGTTATGTAAAACAAGATTCAACTTTAGGGATATTACATTGTCACGTACGCATTAGGTATTTATTATTTGAACTTGCTCATTGCATTTTTGTCACCGAAAATAGATCCTGCGTTTGCTGCTGAAGAGGGTGAGTGATTGGGGGTTTTAATCCATAATATGACGAGGTGGAATTTGTTTTGCTAGAATTTGAAGATGGACCATCGCTTCCAACGAGTTCAAAAGAAGAATTCAGACCTTTCATGCGACGCTTGCCAGAATTTAAATTTTGGTAGTTTTTTTACCTAAGTCGATTGATTTATCCGTCGCTAAACATTTCGCAATATAGGCATGCTGCAACTAAAGCAGTTATTTTTGCGTTTTGTTGCACGTTTATTGAAGCGTTTGATATTCCAGTCTTTTGGCCAATACTGGTAGTCTATTTCATTATTTTGTTTTGCTTGACCATGAAACGTCAGATTAAGGTATGCTTGTTGGGTAGCAGTGCTAAAAAAGAATTTTTTTTTTGTTTAATACTGAAAGTATATTTGTAGCACATGATCAAATATCGTTACGTTCCGTTCTCTTTTGGGAAACCTAGACACACTGGCAAAGCGTCTCAAGGTGGCCAAGCTTTTCAAAGCAAGTAGTCTTCAGCTGTATTGCGTATTTTTGCATTGGTATGGCAGGAGGGAAAGCATCCGTAGTGAATTTTTCTAATTCGGCTTTATATATATATATATATATATATATGATTTTTTTACTGATTACATATGTTTATTTGTTTATTTTTTATTTTTGCTTATTAATGGGTTCGTTATTGGTGACTTATTTGGATAAAGGTGCAGTTATTTCGCTGTAGATTTTGTAATCTGCTATTCTGAAAGAATCATGTTTTGCATTTTACAAAAGCGTGCACGTTTTTTCTATCGATCAAAAACTTAAAATCAGCTCTTTTGAAATAATAACTTGCTTGTAATGATTATTACAAAATGATAGTTATTTCTGATGCTTACTTTATGTTTGCTTTGAATGCTTATTCAATAATAAACAGATTATTTTTTTGTAATTCAGATTTATCCCAACCGTTGCTTGATGAAGCCACATCACCCATTGCATCGACTGAGCCGTTGATTTCAGTTTCGGTGAATGAACGTTAACTATTTTGAAAAGCGAGATTATCGCCGATTGTTGTTCTTCGTAATTAATAATGGGTTTTATAAAACCAGTTTAATAAATAATGTTTTACTTGTTGTTTATTTATTTGTAATTGAATAAGTGTTATTATATGTGTGTCGTCGCGGATGATGGTGATATGAATTTTAACTTTTAAAACACATTTATCGCACTTTGACGCAAATGATGATATTTTTAAAGCGCACAAAATGCTGCCTATCTAAATTAATTGGAATTAAGCTGGAAATGAAAGAAACTAAATTAAATTAAATGAATAGACAGTTTTCGTGAAACTAATTATAAATATGTATATATATTGATAACTGTAAATATGTAATGTAAAAATTGTAATTCATATTCTGTAAAATAAGTACATACAGCAGCTGTTAATGTTTCGAATTGGTTGTATTTTTCATAAACGATAGATAGTAAGTACATCGTACTAATAATGTTGATTAAGAAACAGTTGACGACTATTTCTACCTGTGCAGTAATTGACATATGATCGTTTTAAAAAACATATATGAAAAGCAACAAAACAACCTGCGTAATGGGTAATTGATAAAGGAATAAAATAATTGTACTTTATATTGAATTTCTATTTATTCATAATAATTGCTACAACATTAAACAAATGAACAGTATCTCAGAGGATTTGTTCTGGATGAAAATGAAAATATTTCAACCGGTGAACAAGTTCAAAGTTGAAGAACTGACGTTGAATGATTTTTAAAAAGAAATTCAAATTATAAAAATAAATTAAAACAGCACATAAATGAAAAAAGTGTACAAAAGATGATATTGATCTGAAAACGAACTATCCGTTAAAGAATGTTGTAGTAAATTACAAAGACAATAAACAAATAAATCAGCAAGTACAAAAAAAACCCATATAAAACTGGAAACTTCCACAATTTCACACGTTGAAAAAATTCACCCGAAAATGCTGCTGTTTCAACTAAATGCTGTTCAACATTGATTTCATTTCCAATCTGCCGCGTTCGGACCAAATTTGTATACAAGTCGTCTGCCGCTCACCGGCAAAATGATCTTGCTATTGTAATAATACCTGAAAATCACATAACAATTACAAACTAAAAAAACTGCAACTTTGTGTGGGAAAAAATGCAAATGTCAAACAAGGCGGTGAGAAAATTCAAACAGCTAACTCTGCTCGTTCACCTACCTCATCGCTCGACTCAACTTTTCGTACGTCATACGAGAATTGTTCTTTTTCATTCCCCAAAGACGTGCCAGCTTTTCCGATTCCACAATTCGGAACACACCTTCTTCACGATTTTCCCAACTGAAAAAAAAATTCACATTTTTTAAATGCAAACAACAAACAGATATTATTCGTATAACAAGCTGAAACGCAGTAAAGCGAATACCGTAAGATGGACGGCATAGTTTCAGGATTTTTCAAAGCGTCTCGAATGAATTCCCAGAGCTTGTTACCGGCTTTAGCTATAAAAATTAACATATGATTTTGTCATTTTCAAAAACAAAAAAAAATTAAACCAACGACAACAAAATAACAACCAATTCATAGAGTATACAACTCGATACATATTCTATTTTGAACAGGTGAAATTAAATTTATGTTTGTTGTATGATGAAAAATTTCATTTTCGAAAAAAAATTGCGTTGAATCATACTGTAAAAAATATAAACAAAAAATGTGATCACTAAATTTTTTCAGCAAACTTCAGTTATATATATTTAAATTATTATTATTATTATTATTATTATTAGAAGAGAAAGAAAACTATCTTCAATACATCAAAATGTTGATCGTATTTCAAGGTATAACTGGAAGCAAGTTTAAAAAATGACTATTAAAGAATGAAACGCATATGAATAAAGCGGAGAATACAAAAAAAAGACGAGAAAGCGTTGTTAGAATGAAAATTTCCATGAATGACAACTAAATTTCTGATCAATGGATAAAATTTGATAATTAATAAATAAACAAAAACCAAAAAATTATTAAAAAAACTATAAATATTGAATAATAATCAAATGCGTGAAGAAAAATATGATTACTGTTGTGACTCATTGGAAAGAAAAAACAGAGAAAAATGTAGATGTAAATATGGAATAAAGAAATATTCATCCGCATTTCAGTGACGTCATTTTTAACGGACGAGCTAAAATCTGCTAACTAGGCTTAAATTCTTAGCAATATATTGTCTCCAAGGTTGACACGGAAGTAGTAAAGTAAACAATCATTCTTCACTTCCGCAAACGATAATGTAATAATAGAACAACAGATGAAAAATAAGTTTATAAAAAATGCAAACAAAAGGAAATAATAAAAATAAAAAGGCTTAAAAAGTATGTAAAGATAAAAAGAGCATCACAGTTTATTACTTCCGCAACTTGGAGATTAATGAAATAGAAAAACTTTAAAATTTAATGTTTGAATTTTTCGAACTGTTTATAAAAATATTTTAAAAATAAATATTATTAAAAATACAAAACAAACAGATACGTACGATGAGGACGTTTGTTGTTCTGAGCGTTGCTGCCTTCTTGGTTTGAATTCATCTTTCTCGACCCAGCCCATTTCCTTCCACTTCCTCGAACATCTGCAACAATTTCAAACATGTGGCAATGGGCGAGAAAAAGAAATGATTGTAAACATTTGCATATTTAAATTAACAATAAAATATTAAATTCCATTTTCAATTACTCGAAGAGACCGACTCGTCGGAGATGTTTGCCGTGTGCAAATCTAAAATGGAGCTGCGATTCGAACTGGGCAAAGAAAATTGTTCGTGGGAATCTGAAACAGAAATATTTTCCCACTTGGCAATAAACTTATCAAAAAAAAATATTAAATACTAGAGGTAGATTGTTCCATGAAAAAATTGCTGACGCCTGACGGCTGCTTATTAATACTGCTAGAATTTTCTAAAAAGTTCAAAAGAAATAACACGAATAAAATGTGAATCAACTGCGATAATATTACTATGCATTAATGATGACGATCTTGAACATCAATTTGTAAAATATTTTTTTAATAATAATAAACTGAATTACTTTTGTTGGAGCAACTGTTCAGCGTCATTTTAATGAATTTTCTAATAATACTTTGATAATTTTATAAATTTTCGTTGTTGTTATTTAGTTGTGCAGAAGTAATTAATTACATAATCAGTGAAAAGCGACATTACAAAAAAACAGCATAGAAATAATATTCCACTCACATCATTCATAATAATTGCAATAATAACTGCATTGTTAAACAATAATTCCTGTTTTTTTTTAAAAATAATTTAACGTCAAAATAAAATTATTATTATTTCATCATCAGATGAACATACTGAATAATGCAAATATACCTTCAATGATTTTTTGTAATTCTTCAAATAGAATTGAACCGAACGCTGGATCACGTTCAACGAAGTTTCCTTGATTCATCATTAATAAAATTGCTCCAGTACAACCAGAGAATCGATGCATATTCATCTCTTCAACTGGAACGTTGTACTTCCTGGCCACGTGTATCATCCATCCAATTACATCGTCAATTGCCCATTCCAATACTGGCTTTGTTCGAAAAGAGCCCAAATCAACTCGGTCCACTGTAAATAATAAAATTACGAAAAATACATATACATATATGTATATCATAAAAATATTGATAATAGGTTGAACAATATTTCAACAACAACAACAACAACATTATATTTCATTTTTTTAATATTCACCTTTCGGCAAAGATTTAAATTCAACGGTACAAGCGCTACGACGAAACATGTGCAATAATGGATTTATTTCTAAAAAACATGATCAAACAATCATCATTTCACAATACCCAATAAGAAAACAATCAACAAATAAAATGAGATTTTAAAAATGCAACTATTAAAAAATAAAAAAATAATTTTTAGACTAAAAAAATTTTATATAAATTGTTTTTAAAAAAAGTTACAATCGTTTGAATAGAGTATTATCAAGAAAGAAATTGTTTTTTTGCAAAATTGTATTTAAAGGATAAATACGTTATTGTGTTTATTAAAAATTAATATGTCAATTGTGCAATTTTTGAAACGTAACTGATGACGGCTTTCATTCATTTTTTTCAACATTCCAAATAAATTACTTTTAAATGTGCATAAAAAGCAATATTTCAATTTTCTTCAAAACATTAAAATAAAAAAAAAATCAAATAAAATGGAATGATGTTGAATAGAATGAAATTAATAACGTTTAAATGTCAATCTGAAATGATGAATATAAAAAATTAATGAATGAATGACTGAAATAAAAACGTTGATGATGACATGATGATGAAAAATTGAGCAACATGCAAAGATACACGTGTACACACACCCTCTACATATACATATACATATATATATGTGTGTCTGTGCAGATGTCAATATAAAATTTTGAGGTCAGAAAAATTTTTAAATTGATGCGAAATGAAACTTTATTTTTGATACAGTTTACCTTGAAAGGAAACGATTGCAATACAAGGCAGCGAATAAATTTTTCACAAGAAAACAACAGACTGTTGAAAATTCTAGCAGACAGAGAAAACTGCCAGTCAGTCAGTCGAAGAGAGACTGTGGCTGTGGCTGAATGCTGGCAAGTAAAATAAATATATTGGCCCGGTTGTGGGTAAACAAGAGTCGAGAGTTATTCAAAAACTGTTCCACAAGAAAGTGAGACCAATTTTCAACATCTCCCTCCTTTTGTACAGCTACTTCAACGATAAACAAATAAGCAAGCACAATTCAACAAACAAACAAACAAACAAACATGCAAAAATACAAAACTAGCTACAAAATTATTATAATTCAATTTTCTCCAATTCAGTCTCAAAATCTATTTTAAAAAACATGGTATTTGCAGTAGTTGCTTGTTTACAAATACAAAACAACAAACAAACAAACAGTTTTGTTAAAATTTGAAAGTTTTGCAAAAATTAGTAACAATTTTCGTACCACAAATTTCGCCTTCGTCCTTCACCTTCATCTTTTAAACTTGTAAATTACATTTGCAAAATCTGCTGCAAGAGAAGTTAAAAATAATTTTTGATGACACTTGTTCAAACCGCAATCTATCAAACCAACTATCAAAGGACTGAACTTCTTCTATCCACCAACTGCCAGCAAAACGTCCTACATATGTTTAACTGGAACGCAAGTTTGAAAAAAAATAATTTCTAAATCAAAACACTGGAACTGTAATTTTTTTTTAATTTTTTTAATATTGCCAAAAATTCATAACGTCTGTCATTTCTGTGAAATATGTTCATTTTATTATATGAAAAAAAATCTCAATAAAAAAATCCCCATTTTTATTATCAATATTTTTGAAATTGTTGAGTATGTGAAATTTTAATTTTTAACTTAGCGCTCATCATTTCTTCTGAGATTGAAGTACACAAGCGACGAAACAAACAACACTTATTCAATCAACGATATTTACATTTGTGATATGCTTAAATCGCATCGATGTGAAACCATACGGTTTTTTAACTTCGAAATAAATTTATACCTAATCATCAGTATCGCTCTGTCAATACTCGGGATCGTCAGCATGTGCTCAACTCTACCACTTCCGCTAATGAAAAAAATATCTTACTGAACAACACCATTGACCATTGGAGTGAAAATTTACACAAAACGGTTTACACTGAATAAGGTATAAAACTTCGTCGTCGTCAATATTCTTACTTAACCAAGTATCAAATTCATCAAATACAAAAGTGATAATCAATCTTGGAAAAAATATTTTTTCCCCTTAAAATCTTAAACTCATTGACAACACTGATGCTAATTCATGCTAACAAACTTGAATTGAAAACCCCTCTAGCAGCTGAGAACTATTTGTTAAATAAAATATAAATATTAAAAATCAATCCAGTCGTTAAATATATTTAATAATATCAAAAATAACTTGCATACAAGAAATAATAATAAAATTATATTACCTTTTTGAAATTAAAAAAATAATATTTCAAAAAAATATTAAAGAAAGTTATAACAATAGCAAACATTGCGTTTGGTATCTGAATGGTGCACCTCTAATTAATTAGAAAGGGATCTGTTAGCATCTGTCAATTTACAAATGAAATTGCATTCTCGCCGTGTAGCAAATAAAACTTTCTGCAATGCCGGCGGAGGCATTTTATTCAAAAATTCTGCATTTCAGCAATAATTATCAATATCACAACGAAAAGATGTTTACTGAACAGCCGACTGTCAGCAGCACATGCTACTATTAAAAGATAAAAAAACAAACTGAAAAACAATTTCTGCAAAAATGGACATCAAAAATATGCTTTGCATTTGTGTGCAAAATGCAAATGAATTCTCTTACCTCTGCACTTCGATAAAAAGTTAAAAAAATTATTTAATAACTTGGTTACCAATTGCGTAATGCTGCAAAAAGCGTATTTGCAACCGGAATTTACGAATTTAACGCTACCATATGATCGGCAGGTTCAAATTCAGCACACTTGAAGTTGCAAATCAATTTATCTGAAGAAAAATGATGGATTATGATTATTTATTTTTTGTCAATTCTGAAAATAAGAAAGTTATTGTGATCTTTGAGGTATGAGATGTTTCATGAACTTGGTAATTTTTATTCTACAGAAAAAGCATATTCATAATCGAATGTTATTTACAAAGCTGCATTTCTGTTTGAATTATCAAATGTATATTCTCTATATGGCTGAAAATTATATAGCTTCTTCTTCTGATATATCATTTACATTTATTTTGATTTCAATGAAGTATTTTAAGTTCTGTCACTTAATTAACTTCGACTGATGAGCATTATGCTTATTTTTCATAAAGTAGTTAATTGAAACAGCTTCACTAGTTATTTTTTTATAAAAAAACTAACCAACTTTGTGTAATTTTGACTGCGTATCCGCGTCATCTGAAACTAGTTAAACAACTTCTATTTCTCATATCCTCAGTATCGTGATATGGTAATCCATATTTTACTCTTTTTAATTTTTATATTTTATGGAAATCATTTCATTTCATTTCAAGCAACTTTAGTTTTTTAAGGCATTTGTTATCTTTTTACGTTTACGTACCTAACATACAATTATATTTGATAAGTTTAACTATTTTCATTTTAAGTAGCATGAACATTTTTATAGCTTTTTAATACTGTTTGACATTAATCATACAATTTAACTTTTTTTCTGGTTCGGTCGGATTTATTACTAGAAAAAGAATTCACATAGATGGCTGTAAATATTTTTCATTTATTATTAATGCACATGTGAATTTCTGAGATGTGAAAAAATTTCAAACTGAATCACAACTATTAACTGTTGACTATATTGTTTTTAACAGGATCTTAAAAGTCTTTATTGAATTGCCATTAGTATTTATTGAATTACACTTTAAATGTATAAAAACTACCTTAATATCTCTTGAATAATTTAAAATTATGAAGGAAAAAGATTTTCAATGTAAAATTCTTCCATTTTAATTAATTGTCAATAAACGTTACATTCACAGATGACTCGGATCCTACTACAATATCAATAATGCAAAGTAAGTATGATTGCACCGTATGATTACAGTATTCTTGACAAACACGTGATAATTGTTTCAGTTTGCGCCAAAGGAAAGTAGAATTTGAAGTCTCGTTTGAAGACAATTGAATTAGAATGACAGCTGATAAGCAGTAAATTGTAAACTTGTATTTCAATGTGAATTAATGTGCAAATTGAAATTTTGTTTAACCGTGCAGTATTTTCATTTGAAAATGCATTTTATTTTCGTTTTCAGTTGTCTGTTGTCAGCTTGTTGTTGTTGTTTATTAATTTTTGAAGCAGATGAATTGGAATTTTTGTAAATTTATTCAGCTTCTAAATGTTAGGTTTATTTAAAATGAATTTTATTTTTCACTGTTGCGTGAGTAAATTGTGCAATTGAAGACAAGATGTTGATTTGATAAATGTTGCTTTTTTCTTTTGAATCGTAATTTTCAACAGTGGTAATCAATTTGTTTCATGTTTCAGTTGTAAATTATCTTTCGTGTTGAATGTTTTACGCACCGACTGAACAGGATCACGATGACTTTGTTCATTTCTGTCAACTTTTGTCGAATCGAGTGGCGCAAGTAGTGATTCAATCCCGGCTTGGGAAAAAAATTCGAACCGAAATGTTAGCACCGTCTGGTAAGAATGACTGGTTCAATTTGAATATTCAAGAATGGCCTGAGGTGAACGAAGTGATGTGCAATTCGTTGGAAAATAAATATTTGCCAGAGTTGAAAAAGTTGAGCATTGTCATTTCGTTGAAAACGGTCGACGGCAGTTCGTTGATGCTGGAAATTTGGGAACTGTCTTACGACGCGAACAAAGTCGACTCCACGGTGAGCATAAGGAATAATTTGTATCACCGGATGGGTGTATTGTTGAGGTCGGTGATATGCGCCACCAGGCAAACGCCCGTTTACAAGCACTACGCTCGAAATCAGCATCCGGATGCGTTTATTCTTTGTTATCAAATTCGTGGCGATTCACCGTCGAAAGAGCTGCTTGGTGCAGATGCAAAGCATTACCACCTCGCTTGTCTTGGTTGTCCGTTTGGTACGATTCATTTGAATTTGTATTTTCGCATGAACATGGTTATTGAAACTGCTGATCCAGTGGTAAGTTGCTTTGTTTAACTTATTTTGAGCTGCAGGTTCTTTGAATTGATCAAATTTATCATGTTTCATGAATCGTTTAAATGATAATGTTCATTAACTTTAGTTATACTGTAATAAATGAGAATAAAGTCAAGTTTGTAAGAGGAAATGTTGAAATTTTCAGATACCGTCTCCGATGGAAAGATTGACAGCAGCTTCACATGGCGAGTTCTATTATAAAAAGAGTTTGAAAAATACACCCCATGATGTACCGTCGTATTCAACGGAATCGTACAGAACAGTGGCTGAAGCGATGCAACCAGCTGATCTTAATCGAAACGGTATTTGCATGAAAGAGAGTGACGACGACGACGAGGACGAGTACAAAGATGCGCTTTTGAATGATGATGGTTTGAACAAAAATCCTTTCCCACGGTCAGCAGCAGCTTGCAATGGTGAATTATATTTATTGATTGTCAAGTTCTGTTGTACAGTATGAATTTTGTCCATTTATACAGAAGATTCGAGATGGCCGAATTCGGAACCGAATTGTCCGAGAACGTTCACGCCGAGCGTGATGAGCAGCAGCGAGGGGAACGGCTTTTCGCCTCTACTGTTTGAGCCGTCGTTTCACAGCTTGTTGCACGACATGCAAATTGACCGTTTGTTGTTCGGCACGGATTTGGCGAACGGTCAGTTGACTGACCACGACCAACAACAGCAGGGTGGTTTGTTTGGCGGCATGCCGTCGCCGCCGCTGGTTGCGGTCGAAGATTACAGTCACTGGAAACAGGCGGAACAGTACGTCAACGAAAGCCAGCAACAACTCGTCCACTGTTTGGCGTCGGACTCGGAATCCGAAGACGCCGATGCCGACGCTGACCAGTGTCCGGCATTCGGCGGCCGGCATAACTTCGCCCAGCTCGACTATTTCTACAAGCAGTGCAAAAGCGCGCCGGCTAATTTGGGCTCGTTTGTCCGCTGCGTGCCGCGTACTTTTGTCGCGCGTCTGAACGCTGGTGGTGTGCTGCAGTCGAACTATGTTGCCAACAGCAGCGCCCTCAACTCCGGTGACCTACTTTCCCAGTTGACCTACTTTGACAGTTTGAAGGGGACGTTCGACGCTTTTGTCCACTCTTTACAGTGCGACGACGACGACGAAGAGCTGGATGAAGATGAGCTCTTAGATGGGACTGGTAGAAAAAAATAAAGCAGGCAGCAGTCGTCAGTGATAACTGGATAACAAATCATCTTGTTTGGAGCAAAGAGAATGTTTGTTTGTTTATCAGTATTAAAAATCTGGCTTACCAGATTTGTTGTTGTGAATTTATTCCGTTTTTTGTTATGTAAATAAGGAATAAAAACATCTAAAGTTTCAAATTGTGCTTTAATTCGTTCACTTTATGCTAATTACAAACATTTGCATCTATTCTTCTTACTTTCAATTGAACAGTTTTTTTGTCAATCTTCTTCTCTTTTTCGCAACGTTATCAAACAAAAGTAGCTAGCAAACCATTGCTTTTTGTTATGAATAAAAAAGGAAATGAAATTCTTATTTCAGCAGTGTTATAGTGATATAAATTTCGCTTCACATTTTCTACAGAACATCGTAAATGGAAAATTTTACTACATGTTATCGCCATCGACATTTAATAAATTATAAATGAACGTCGGTGACCAAATTCTGTTGAGCAAAATGGCTAATTAAATAGCAAATTCGAAAAAAATTCTCTCTATTATAAAAACAAGTAAATCTATTTCACTTCAAACTTTCTGCTGCTGTAATATTCCACATTCTGCTGGAAGCACATACTACACGTTAATTAATATGAATGGCTCGTTTCCAAATGAAGTAGTACATCGACAGCACTAGAAATCAAGTAACCTATTTGTTGTATATCAGTTGTTCATATTACTTCATTTTTTTGGTTTATCCGCCACCCTAGATGGCAACGGAGTTCCTGCAGCCAGGTGACGTCCATACAAACTATAAATAGTACGACTGATTTTTAAAAATAATGTTTAATTAATTTTATTAACTCACTATTTATAAGTTTCTGATCGGATATAATTCATAATCTGAGCTTCACCTTTTTGCAACTGATCAGCAATCGGTGCAACCCATGGATTGTTATCCAAACGTAACACCTGCTTGCTTCCGACAACATCCAATTGTCCTGAAAAAAATTTCAATCACAAAAAAATCAAGCACAAATTAATAATATACCTATTTCTGGTGGTAAAACTGTAAGTCGATTTCCTTGAATGTGCAGCTCTTTCAAACGAGACAATTCACCAATTTCCTTCGGTAAAAAGATTAAATTGTTATCGCGCAAAACTAGCTGAAATTAAATTCAATCAATTTTTTAAATCAAAACATCAAATTTTCCACTGCACTGTACAATTTGCAACTTTTTCAAATTACAAACTTCGGGCGACATGACTTCAAAATGATTATCACCAAGGTACAATGCTCTTAATGCTTCTGCATAGAGAAACGTTATGACAAAGGAAAAACAATTATTTGAACAAGCATGTGTCATTACCTAACATGAAGAAATTGCCAGGCAGACTCTTTTCATTTAAATTATTACAAGTTAAATCAAGTATTTCCAACGATTGAAAAGAACCAAAGCCACGTGGAAGAGTGCGTAAACGATTGCATCTAAATTGGAAAACTTTCTCAGCTTCCACTAAGCATCACTCATTCATTCAAGCGCTATTAAATGCTACCCTAAATTCAAAACACGCAATTTCGACAACGAAGATATTGACGTAGGAAGTTCCTAAAAGTTGTAAAAAGCAAATAAATGAAAAATATACATCCAACTGTGATAATTTTACTTCGATTCGATTATTCCAAAGCCATAACATTTCAAGTGCTGCTAACTCTGCAATGCTGGGTGGAACAACTGAAACACATTTTTAATAGAAACAAAGCAATAAAACTGATGCAAAAATTTTCGTCACCTGTGATTTTGTTATGACTTAGAGTGAGCCGAGTTATATTAGGATATGAAGCTAAATGATATTAATATTTTAAAAAATCAACGTCAAACATGAAATGTTCACTTACAAAGATGACCAACTTCACCAAAATTGCAAATTCCTTTTCCAACAAGATCAACCTCGGATTCGTTTTCCTTCCCATCTGTCTCTTTTCTAACCATTTTAAATTCTTTAAAAAAATTCACATTTAAAACTAAACAGATATGTGAACATAGCAAAATAGAATACTTAAACAAGATATTCGAAAACAATTAATTCGATGGTCAACTTAGCGAATTCATCAACAAGGATAAATAAATAAACTACAGTATGATAAAATTGATGCTGAAGAACAAATAAAATTATTACACAACAGTAAAAAATAACAATAAAATCAATAAATGAACTTTAAAACAAAAGTAATATTAAATTCATTAAAACATTTTAGTTTTAATTAAAGAAATAAAAAATAATACGTTTTTTCTTACAAGTTTAAAATTTTCATAATCAACTTTTAAAATCACTTCATCATACATCATCAATCATTAAGTTTCATTTTTTAGATAAGCTTCTATTTTTTTCATTAACTTGATTTTTACAGTAAATACAGTAAATGGTAGGTGGGATAAATGATTTATATTACTTACTTTTGGTCAGTGGTCTGTTTATTAAGTTTTTAACATATATGCTGCAGTTACGAAGAACGATTTAAGGTTCAAATGATTTATTTGTTTATTTAATTTATGGAATTTTGAATTAAGAAGCATTGTTTTCTCATCTTACTTTAGTTGCCTATTTATGTTGCTTTGTGAATGTTTGCAATATTTAATATATGTTGTTATGTTATATTTATTTAATGTTATTTAATAAATAATACATGTTATATTTATGTTATAGTATTTAATGGTTTTAATGTTCGAACCGAAATGTGGAAACCGATATTACTTGGCGTATTTGTACATTGCGTTCTACTTTATGCAGCCCTTGATATATTTTATTCATCACCTGTCATTCATGGAATGTCTCCACAAGGAGCCAGTTCTTCTCCACCTGCCAAGAGACTCGTATTTATTGTAGCTGATGGACTCCGAGCTGATGCTTTATTTTCCAAAAAGCGTTGTTTACAAAGAAATTCATTGTTTTTGCGGTATTAGTTTCACTTTAATTTCAACACTTTGAATGCAAGTTTTTCTTTTTAGACGAATGAGTCTCAGGGGTTCTTGGGGTTATTCACAATGTCGGGTGCCAACCGAATCACGCCCTGGTCATGTTGCTTTATTGTCCGGTATTTATGAGGACGTGAACGCTGTTACTCGTGGATGGCGTGAAAATCCGGTAGAATTTGATTCTGTTCTTAATCAGTCACGTTACACATGGGCTTGGGGAAGTCCAGATATAGTATCTCTATTTGTTAAAGGTAGCTGGCTCTTTACTTTTTTATAATTTTTTAAGAAATATTATATATTTTTAGGCAAATACGCATCTCACATTTTTGTCGACGCCTATGCATCACAAATGCAGCAGTTTTATCAAGACAGTTCACAGCTTGACGAATGGGTTTTTGATAAAGTTGAGGTAAATTATTTATTTAAAAGCTTTTTATAGTTGTTTTCTTATTTCTGTTTTGACTTATTGTTTTTCCAAGGTGTCTTAAATTGAGGACATGGAAAATTTTTTAAATGCGACTGAATCGCAGTAAAGTTATTTAATTGAACATTAAATGGCTATTTTTTAGTGATTCAACAGACTTATGCAATTGGCTTAATTTTTTATTTAAAAATAACAAAATAAATATTTTATTTTTATGAAATGAAATTTTGAACGTTGAAGAATAATTTTAAAAATGTAAGTAAAGTGTTTTTGATGTATTGATTTTCAAGTACAAATGAGACTATATTTTTGTTTGTCTGTTTTTTTTGATAAATATTGAAAATTGTATAGATTATTCAAAAATAAAGTAAACATTTACCGTCAAGTAATTTCCATATATTTGTAAATATGTGATTGTGAAGGTGTTTCAGTTTTGTTTCAGCATTTTTTGAACGACTCTTATTACAATTCAACACTTCGTTCTATGGTAATGGAGGAAAAAGTTGTATTTTTTTTGCACCTTCTTGGGATAGATGTAGCCGGACACAGTTACAAGCCTCATTCAGAAGAGTACGAAAAATCAATACTGCTTGTTGACAAAGGAATTGAAAAGCTTTATGAATTGTTTGAAAAGTTTTTCAACGATGAACAAACCGCCTACGTGTTCACGTCGGATCACGGTATGACCGACTGGGGATCGCATGGATCTGGTAGTTTGGATGAAATTTCTACACCTCTGATTGCGTGGGGCGCTGGTATTCGTACCACTACCGTGCCGAAGAATGTCCCACCCTGTTGGAATGATATTGACGAACAACACTGCAGAATAAATCAAGTAGTATTCTCCTGGCCGGTATTCTCATGAAGAAATTGCAAAATTTGTTTTATCTTAGGTGGATGTTGCACCTTTTCTGGCGTCGTTGATTGGCATCAATTTTCCGATGAATTCGGTGGGAATTTTGCCGTTGGATTTGTTGAACGTCTCGCAGAAAGCCGAGTCGTTGTTGATGTGGAATAATTTTAAGCAAATTTTGGATCAATTTTTGCTGCTGAGAAAGCGAAAAGTCGAAGCCTACTTTGAGATGTTTTTCAGAGAGTTCAACGATTTTAGCTTTGCTAAAATGGAAATGTTCGTCAAAACGGTCGAACAGTTACTTGTTCAGAAACGTTATTCGTACGTTGTTCATCTTTGCCAGAAGTGGATTCCGACCCTTTTGCGAGGCGTTGATTATTATCATCGATATGAGCAGCGATTTTTGTGCTTTTGCATAGTTTGCTGCTTCGTCACGTGGATAGCTTGTGCAGTTTCGTTCCTCTTCGCACGAGATGGTATAGTAAAGAACGATTTCACGTTTATGCACAGTTCTACAGTATACATTTATTTGATATTTTGCTTTTTTGCTTCAATTTTCTGGTTGAACTCATTTGCATTTTCATATTATCTTTATGCACTTTTGCCGTTTTATTTGTACAACGTCGCGACGACCGGCAAAACGAACATTAAGCTGCTGTTGAAATTGTCAAAAGTGAACATTTCATTCATGGTGGAAATTATTTTGACTGTAATTTTCGTTGAAATGCTGCTGGCATCGTTCTTTTTCAGAACATCCCTCGTCGTGTGCAACGCAATTTTAATGTTCTGGTCGGTGACAATCAGTCTGCGCGATTGGACAATTAAACTTTTCTGGATCGTTCTTTGCATGATAACTTCAATTTTTTTAAATTTACCCGTCGTCGGCCAAAGTCCATTTTATTCCATGGTCATCGGTTTCAGCTGTTTCATTACTTTGTTCTTCTCGTTGTTTAAGCTTTGCAACTGGAACAATAATTGCGCATCCATTCATCCATTGTGCATAGTGTTTCATCTGGCGTTGACGATTAATCTTTCACAAGCTACAACTGAGTTGGAAGAACCGCTTCCCTGGGCTTGTCGTTTGTGCAGTTGGATTCTGTTGATCAGTTCTCCTTTCATACCACTGACAACCAATACCAGAGTGATAGTGCGGCTGTTGACTGTTTGGTTTTCGATTTTATTACCGTTATCTTTGATGAGTGTCAGTTATGAACCGATATTTTTTTCATTCTATGCAATTCAACTCTGCTTGTGGATATGGATCGAGATGAATCTCGACCGCCATGGGCGGATGCTTTGTTTGCAAGATTTGAATTTCAAAGCTGAGTGCCAATTTTCCCAGTCCATTGCTTGCATGAGCGACATTCGGAAATCGGCAATTTTCATCTTCTTTTTATTGTTGGGATTTTTTGGTAAGTAAAATCCATATACAATTGTAAACATCTTTTTGGTTTTTGTTAATTTCAATTTAACCTTTAGGCACTGGTAATATTGCCAGCATTAACAGTTTTGATCCGAAATTTGTTATGCTTTTTGTCAGTGAATTTAGCCCATTTTTGATGGGTGCACTTTTGATGTTGAAAATTTTACTTCCGCTTTTGTTTGCTTGCTGTACATTGCGAGTGTTGGAATTGTTCACTTGTTCAAAGCTGAGCACCATCTATTGGTATGCAGTGGTCATTTGTGATCTTCTTGCTCTGGTATGGAAATGTGTTTCATGTGCCCGATTGTTATTACGGATTTAATTTAATTTAATTTAATTTAATTTTACTTTAGCAATTTTTCTTTCTTCTCAAAGATACGGGCAGTTGGTTAGAAATTGGTGAAAGCATCAGTCATTATGTGATTGCGATGACCTTGGTTGCGGTGGTAATGACTGTTTATCCATTAGCACGGTTTTTGACTAACTGCGAACTTTTTCCTCAGAAAGTTCACTTGCCCTGACACTTGATTAATTTTTCTCTCATACTTGTTTGTATGCGTATTGGAAAATGTTCGCAACAAGAAGTTATGATTGTATTTGCATATGTATGATTAAAAAAGAATAAAATGAAATTGTTTATTTTTTTTGAGACCAATTGATTTTATTATGCGTTGAGAAAATGCGAAAAGTTGTGCAATGGAAATTTAATACTGTTCAATATTTGTGATAATGGAAGAAAATTTGAGCTGAAATAATTTAAAGAAAAAATTCTTTCAAAATTTGATCTACGTTTGTCCTTGACTATACACATTCTACAGTAGGACAACTCTTCGATGGATGAAATAAGCTGGTGAAAAGGTTTCGTGAATGTTTCGGCGAGCTTTTTTTCCTCTTGTAAAAACATGGAATATTTAATTTGCTTGACAATTGTCTCGGTGTTCATTTCGGGTGAATTAATGAAGAAACGTCATTTTAAAGATTTTTTTTTATTTTCTTGTTTTTGCAGGGAATGTTGGAGCGGGCGAAGTTCGATGCAAGTTTTACATTTCGCCTCTGCTTCCTGCTCATTTGGACGTTAGAGAAGGTTTGCTCGGTGCTGGCAATGTCAGTTCGTCAAACAGCGACGAGCAGATCTGCTTTCCACAGTTCAGCCAGTGTATGACTATATGGCAATACTACCCTGGCAACGAAAACATCACAACAATTTCTCTCCAAGGTTGGTTGTTTTGTATGATTTTTTTATTGATTGATTGAAAAAATGTTTTTCTTAAAAAAATCATTATTCAATAATGCACATTAGTTGAAGTGTAATTTGGGAAAATGTTCATTTGTTTTTGTTTCGATTTTTATCGTTTTTAATTTTTTGTGAAAAATATTCGTTCGATTGTTTCGTTTCGATGCTGCTACATTTGCAAGCAAGCGAAGTTTGAATGAGAAAAATTGCAAACGCACACAACAGACGCTTACTTACTTTCACCACAGCATTGTTGTATCTTTGATTGAAATCTCAGACGTTCCGTTCACCTTGGTTGAAATTGGTTGTTGATCAGTTGAATTGAAAGAAAATATTTTTCTCATTCATCAATTTTGCAATAATTTATCACGGTCAATGATCAATTTGGCGCCTCGGGTAAGACTTTCTCAAATGACAACTGTTTAAACAAATGTGGCAAAATTTGTTGACCGTTGTTTTTCAACTTTGCAGCTGCTGTTGTTAAATTTAAATTTTTGAAAGCTTGGAAATAATTTATCTTTTTTTTTGCTGGAATTTATTCAATTCAGGCTGCTGGAAAAGCAATGATTACGACTGCGAACGGCACAGATGCATCGCCCATGCGGATATTAACACCGAATTTTTGACCCACAGTCGCTATTGTTGTTGTTCATCTTCACTTTGCAATGAAAATTATACGTACGAATTTATTGCCAAACGTCCATCAGAAACTCGATCCATCACCGGTATGTATGCTTAATTTTGTATTTTTCAGCTTTGTTGTGACTGATTTTCACCGAATGAATAGCTGAACTTTTGACCTTAATAGAACTTTGATTTAAAGCACATCTTATGCTGGTAATTTATGCAGTGGGAATTTAATTGAAAAAATAAAAAATAATAATAAGAAGAATAAGAAAGATCGAATAGAGTAAATTCTTTTTTTTTTCAATTTTGTTTGCAAAATGTATATTTTTCATAATTGAAAAAAAGAATATATTTTCAAAAATTTAATTTCGTTCGTTGAAGTTTTTTTGGTGTTGTGTTTTCGACAAATTTATGTAATTTATAAGTTGTTTAAAATTGGAAAAAGAAAAGAACAAACTTCGAGAAATTGTTGTTCAAATTGGAATTATTTATTAATGGCATCAGTATTTTGACAGGTGAAGGTTGAAAATATATTTTTAAAATATTATCTATGTCAAAGTTAGTGGAAAAAGTATTTTTCATCATCATTATTATATAAATGAAGTGAAGCTAGAAGAAATAATAATAATAATAATGACATCTTTTGCATCTATTTATATTTTATTTAAAAAAAGTCTTTCATGTTTGATCACAATGTAAACTTATTTTTCTTTTCTGTTGTAAAATGGATTTATAATTACACAAATCATACAACTGTTTAAAAAAATGCCAAATATTGTTGGAAAGAATGGAATGGTGAAAAATGCAGTTGTTATCATCATCAGTTTTTTGTAATGGGATTGAAATTTTCCAGATGAAAACAACGGTGTCAAAGAGTTTACAATTTCGATTAGCATATTTGTGCTGTTCATCGTCGTCGCGTTGGTCGCGTTGGTCTATTTGATCGTTCGATTGTGCTTCAGTTCGGGTTCGTTGTTCACCGTTTGCACCAAACACTGTTTGGGCAAAAGGCAGTTGTTGTTGTTCAACGGCAAAACTGGGGCCGGCTTGGACGAACACCAGGACGTGAACCCGGCCGACATTTGCCTGTTCCACGTGCTCTGCACCGGTCGGTACAGTACCACTTGGTTGGCATCGTTCGGCGGTCGCCACGTGGCGGTCAAAATGTACGTCGACGAGGCCGCGTCCAGTTATGCTAACGAATTGGCCGTATTCAAATTGCCGTTGATGAATCACGACAATTTGGTCAATTTCTATTGTTGTTCCTCCTCCTCTTCTGGTGGCAATACCGGTGCCAACAAGGATGTGAACAATCATCATCCAGGTCTGGGCAAGTACTGGTTAGTTACTGGTTACGAAGCCGGCGGCACGTTGACTGAATTTCTCAACGTGAACAAACTTTCTTGGATTGAAATGTGCCGCATGGCTGCTTCGGTAACCAGGGGTTTGGCGCATTTGCATTCTGAGTTGAAATCTGGAGGTGAGATGAGTGTTTTTTCTTTTTAATATTTCTATTTGTTTTCTAGCAAAATTCATTTCTTTGAAAAGATCAATAAATAAATTGTGTAATTTTTTAATCAGGCTTAGTGAAACCAGCTATTGCGCATCGGGATGTGAAGAGTGGAAATGTGCTTGTTAAAAGCAACGGCGAATGTTGTTTGTGCGATTTCGGTTTTGCCATCGTTTTGGACAAAACTGCTCTTTGCAAAAATGGAATTTGTGCATCGTTGACTGAGGTTGAATTGAATTTTTAAATTAAATTAAATTAAATTTGGCATCTTAGTTTTTTTTTGATTCAGGTTGGAACTTTCCGTTATATGGCACCCGAATTGTTGGAAGGAGCGGCGAATTTGCGCGATCCAGAGACAACGTTGAAGCAGGTCGACGTGTACGCTTTGGGACTTGTTCTTTGGGAAATCGTTTCCAGATGTCAGCACGTCTACATGATGAGTCGTATGAGATACAGATCATACGTGTATTTTATTTTAATAATTTTTAATAAAATTAATTTCCACTCGCAGATCAATCAGTTCCGGAATATATTCTTCCATTTGGTGACGAAGTGCCCGCATGTCCGTCTTTGGAAACGATGCAACTTGTAGTTTGCAAGAAAAAGCATCGTCCACTGTTCGCACCGGCCATGTATCAAACTACTCACGGAGTAAGATAGAAAAACATATCTTATATTATTTGTGATGATCATTTTATTGAAAAATAATAAAATTTTGTTTTCTTTTCAGCCGTTGAAAAGTCTTCGAGAATTGATCGAAGATTGTTGGGATCAAGATTGCGAAGCTCGAATTTCTTCACTGTGTGCCGAAGAACGATTCAACGAACTAATTTACGCTTATGGTAAGTTTTGAATTGATTGTTGTTCGTTCTTTTTGATTTTTAATTAAAAAAAAACAGAATTTTTTTTTTCAAAAATTTCAAATTATTTTTAGACAATACAACAGAAGCGGAATTTATTGATAATTATCAACCTTTGAAAATTAAACAACAAAACAACGCTGTTGCTGGAGAAGAAGAAGAAGATGATGATGATGATGAAGATGAAGATCTAGTAGTCGATGGTGATGATGGAGAAACGGAATTTTTGATTAATAATGGTCAAATCAGCATGCCGGATAGTGCTGTTGGAAGTGGTTCATCGGATTCGAATGGTCAATTTTATTACCGAGGCAATTCGTCGTCGGACACCAATCGCACCGATACTTCTGGCTTCATCAGTGTCGGCTTGACGACTAGCAGCTGCAGCAGCAGCAGCGATCGCGGCCGAAGCTACAACTCGTCTTCAGGTAATGATGATGATTTTCAGCTTTATTTTATTTTTTTTTCAATTTATTACAATTGCACACAGGATATCAGACGAACACGTCGGATTCGTTGATGCGCAGTGATGATGCTGATCCGAAGGGACAATTGAGCCAAAAGAAAAAGAATCCAGGCTACGATGAATTGCATTCAAATTTGAAGCAATACAAAAAAATCTGTACTGCCAACGGCGACGATTTCGACGACGACATCTCTTTGCCAAATTTATCACTGTCCATTAAATCTCTCCATTACAACAACAGCAGCAACAACAACAACAACAATCATCCAATGAGAAGGAATGATTTATATCCGCTGTTGTTGGTGAAAAGTGCCACTTCGGGCACCAGTAGTGGAACAGCGACTACCAATCCGTGCAATTTGACGACGATTGATCAAGTTTTAAAAAGCCAAATTTATGATCAGTTGAAAATGAAAGTCGAAGACGATTCGTCGACAGACACCGGCTGCATGAGCACTACAACGCAACTTTCTACCGAAGGTACAACTTCCTCTTCTTCTTCATCTGCTGCTGCTTCTGCTTCTAATTCTGCTTCTTCTTCATCGGATGATCGTAGTCGACTCGAAGAAGCAGAAGATTCAGTTTTTGTTCAAGCATTGTACAAAAAGCCTTCCGCAAAAGATGACGACACTCTGCCCAACTTTTGCTCCTCTTCTTACAACATAGTTTAAAGTATTATTATTCCTATATATTATATTATTACTGAATAGTGCTTTGTTTTTTTTATTGGTTTTTATTTATTTATTTATTTACTTTATTTTATTTGTTTGTTTTTCTCTTTTATTAGTTATACATTTGTAGGTGTGTGTGTGTGTGTGTATATGTATGGGTGCGCTTCGAAATTATATGCTATCGCTTGCTGCTGTTCTCGTTGTTGTTGCTGCTGTTGCTGTTGTTCACTGACATTTATTATTATTGTACTGCGTTTGATACGATGAAATTTTCTTTTTTTAATTATTATTCTTTTTAAAAATATTTCTTTTTATTTCTTTTCACGAAAGTTGTCTGTTTTTCTTTTTTTTATTTTTGTCAAAATGTCACGGGATAAAATTGTTATTTATATGCATGTTCTTTCTATTTTTTACATTTATTTATTTTTGAATTATTGCTTAGCCGAGTGAGTGATCAGTTTGTTCTTTATTTATATAAATGTATTTATTCCTACATGTAGCAGTCATGCACGTTGCTATTTTCTTTTTTTTTTTTTCTCTCTCTCTCTCTCTATATATATATATATATATATATATATATATAATATACAATACGTGAAGTGAAATTTCCACTTGAAATTATTGCTTATTTGCATATTAGATGCATATTTTTTAAAGTATTTATTTTGTGTTCGGCAATAATATGAAATTCAACATTATTGTTCAGTTGAATGAAATTCGAACAGGTATAATTTGTGTTTGTCGTCTGTCAGATGCTTCTCTCTCCCTTTCTCTCAGACGTGGAAAAAAGTAATTAATCCACTAATTCAGTTTGAATTTTTATAAATTTTGTTTTCCTTTTCTACTAGAAAATATATTAATGAAAGTTTTATTCGAAATGTTGTTTTATTCTTTTTTTTCATTTTCATTTAAATAAAAGTATGAATATAAATTGCAGTAAAAATTTCAAATCAATAAAAGAAATTAACTTTTATTGTCAATGATTGCAATTTCACTCGCAGTTTTGCTGCTAAACAGAGCACTGTTGGTTGACTTTGGTAGCGAAGTGTACTTTTTTTTCTTGTAATTGACTTTTGATCCTCGAAATTGTCATTGATACCTAGTCGAATAGACGACCAACCAACATTATCTCATTTTACTTTTAATTGAGATTAATCTAGATCAATTAATTAATATACATACAGCGCGATTTATTTGAATAACACACTTTGTCTGGCATGCGTACACACACCACACAAAGCAGGCATACGGTAAGTAGGGACTATGAATAGCGGTGTTCAATTTTATTGGCATTTTTTATTTCATTGTATGACAGCATTTGTGAATACGATAGTAGTTTTTTTTTCTTGTTTCAAAACAAGATTTTGACAATTTGCCGACAATGAATCGTCGTACAAAATCTCATTTATCAGCGACCAGAGCTGTCAGTGGTCTCAAACGATTCAGTTAACCGTTTAGTGACTGAATTGTGATCCAGTTGGAATGGATACTTAATTTTGCAGCCATTAAGTCCTTGAGTGTTAGTTAAGATATAAATGAAAAATGGTTATGAAAAAATAATTAGAAGGTTGTTTTTTATCACGTTCTTATGTGGGAACATTGGAGACTACGGTGTCTACATGAAACCAGTATACGGTGTTTATTTCTACAGTACATCACTTCTGAATAGTAAACATAGTGGAAAAAAACAGTTACACAATAGTATTAAGATATCTTAGATATAAGTCACAGTTACTGATGATATAATGGGAAGCATATCTGATGCAGCCGTTTGCCACACTGTAAACACTGATTTCTACAGTTTTTTTTACAAACTGCGCATCGACCCTTCGTACTTGACTGCAAAAAATGTCCACGTGACCTTCGCAAACTGTGTGGCAAGTGGATATGTGGCCCAGGCCTTGAGATCGGTAGGGGCCTTGCTCGAAGGAGATGAACTGTAATATCCCTTCTAAATGCCAAATGTGCCATCGCTGATCTGTCAGCGTCGTGCAGTTCACAATGAAGTCGCCAAGCAGCAACCACTGCTACGTTTTGGGCATTATTTAAAAGGTTCCACCACCATTTTCTTGATCTTATTTTTGGTCTATAACTGTACAAAAGCATATCCATTGTGTCCACCCCATCCATGCTTTCGTCAATCGACAGTTTCTCTTGAAAAACGCCGAACTGCAGCAACTTTTGGTTCAAGTTCATAAAGAGGTTTAATCTTTCCCATCAAATCATCTTTTTTAATTTTGAATTATTCACTAGATGAAAGTAACGTTTAACATTCTTGAACTCATTCCTTGCCATCACACGTGGCACAATGGATACGCATACATCATCCGCCGTACTCCAAAAGTGGTTCTCATTTGGAACCGAATGATAGCCACTCAACAAAATCAGGCCAAAGAACTGCATAAGAGCATATATCTGGCTTTTATTCGCAAAGTCTTCAATTTTTTCTACTGGAAGTATTTTATGAAAAAGTTCTGTAGGACTCAGTGGAATCAGTTCAGAAGCTGTTTCATGCAATGCAAGTGGCTTTTCTTTACCCAAATCTGACGAGAAACATGTTTTTCTTTTCCACGATGTCTTCTCTACAGGCAATGTATCAATGGATTCAGAATCTGATTCGTAATCATCATGCATAACTGTAACGTCTCACTCACCGCAGACATCTTCTGGTGTCACTTCGTCCAGATTATTTTCGTCCACATGTTCTTCATCAGTGATATTGCCATTTTCCGTGGGTGGTAGCTGGCATATTTCTGCCGTTGATTGCATTTCTTCAGGAAAAGATTCAATAGAATCCATAGCACTCTCCAAAGTCACAAACCGTCTCGACATGGCTCACGATTAGTTCAAATGAGGTAAGAGGTAGATGCTAAGTTAGAAATGGTAGTCAACTGCTGTTAAATAACAGCCATTCATTGCCACCTGACGGGTTCTTATCATATGCATGAGACACCGGGACAGTTGGCCGGATGGGATGGTGGATTCCGGGACAAATTTTCACGGTCTAATTTTACTGGTCGTTGAACTCGCTATTTCATTGGACCTTCAATTTGTCGTCTTATTAATATTTCCGTATCTAATTGCTCATTGAATCAAAC
>NW_003526940.1:3135021-3135698 GCF_000181795.1 Trichinella spiralis
CTTTAATAGTGGTGACGTAACATTAATAATGAAATTATTCCTTATTTGGGAATTGTTTCAATCAAGATTTATAAGTTTTATCATTCATTGAAATTTTGTTTTTCCAATATATTATTAGTGAAGTTTATACTTTTTAAATACGAGTATAATACAATACAATACAATTATAATATAGTACAATACAACACAACAAAATAGAATAAAAATATAATACAAGCCACCACTTGGAAGGCGGGACTAAATCGGCTCCGGCGTTAAATACATTAAAGCTGCTAGGAACTGCTCCAGCGTACGTCTACCGTTGGTGTATTCACCCGTATATTGTGCAACCCGTCGTTGCTTTAGAGCATAAATCCTGTTTACCCGTCTTAAGTCACCAACGGTCACGATTCCTGATAGCACCTGTTGAATAAGGGTGTCTGTAACACACTGTTCCGCTATCAGGAGCTCAAGCAGTTCATAAAACCCGTTATGACTTTTAGCCGCTTTTCTGTTGAGCCGATTATGCCAACCTTCCAAGTGGTTATTTGTCCTAATATTTACATTATGTACATTCCATAGCGGCAGTCGCGTACATTGAATAAGTGCATAAGATTTTTGGCCGAAAAAAATTCCCTGTACTTAATTAAACGATAGATAGTGGATAAGTGCATGCAAATTTCTTTCGAAAGTCCATG
>NW_003526940.1:3137292-3138381 GCF_000181795.1 Trichinella spiralis
GGTGTGGGTTCTTTTGGTTATTAAGGGTTTGGTTTACTTTGGTATAGGGGCAGAGAAGGTTGCAAGGATGTCAAATGGAAAAATGTGGATGTGACCTGTGTGATCACAAAAAAGGATCACTTGGAAAGGTGCCCAGGGGAAGGAGCATTTAGCATACAAAATGGAAAAAAAGGCGGTTTTGAAAAAAAGAGGCGCGGAAGAAACAATATCCATCCTCGCCATTTACGATGAAGTTTCCGCCGCGTCCGCTGTGCCATCTGCATCTGGCCATTTTCCGCTTTTCAAGCGGATGAAGTCCACGATGTACAGCCATCAGACAAAGCAATACCTAAAACTGCCTGAACATCGTCGGAACTAGCAAATCCCTGACGCATTCAGGACAACAATGGCCGGTGAAGATTTTTTGCTGTGGCAGAGTGCATCGAGTCATATATTGGTATTGGCTACGGGTTCTAACATTAGACTGATGGCAACCAGGCGAACCTGGGCATTGGATGGTACATTCAAGATTGTACCACAATGGTATCAAAAACTGTTTACCATCCATACCTTTTTGGCGGGCAAGCTGGTGCCAGCAGTCTATTGTTTATGTACGGATAAAGATCTTACGTCAATCTTAATCCACAAACAATAATTTGTGATTTTGAAATCTCTCTGATACCACTTTGTTAATATTGTTCACTGTTAGATTGTTTGTTGTTGTTGTTGACTGTTCTTTACTGTTGTTGTTTCTGCTCTTGATTCGTGAAAAATCAAAATCACTATTTAATTTATTTTTGTATTGTATCGTTTTTTCTGAATTATTACTATCGCATGTGATATAACGTAACTGTGGTACAATAAAATATTGAATAATGATAAAAGTTATTATTGAAAACGTTGATCACTAAAAAGTATAAACTTCACTAATAATATATTGGAAAAACAAAATTTCAATGAATGATAAAACTTATAAATCTTGATTGAAACAATTCCCAAATAAGGAAGGATTCATTATTAATGTTACGGCACCACTATGGAAGTTGAGTGGGCCTAAATGGAATATTGAACCAATGAAATGAAGAATATTACAGCGAATCCACCACAGGG
>NW_003526940.1:3138391-3141488 GCF_000181795.1 Trichinella spiralis
CTAATCACACTGCCCAATATAAATCAATGAGCATTAGATAAGGGAAGCTAATAAGACGACGAATTGAAGGTCCAATGAAATAGCGAGTTCAACGACGTTTTCTGTCTGGCATAAGATGAAGAATTGGCAAATTAATTGAATATTTTCTGTCATATGTGTTTTGGAATGGAACGCTTTGTAAACTGGCAATTGTATCTAAGATCGTAAAATCAAAGTTTGACAAACAAGCCTGGCCTAAGTCTAAATCAATTGGTGTGAAATGAGGTGTGTAATAATAACTTTCAAATTTAATTCGACTTGCCAGTGTCCAATGTTCCCATCTGGGAACCTACAACTTTGGAATGCTACTGTTTCACCATTATTATCGAGAATTCATTGCAAATTTGTATATGGTATTCCTACTGCTTGCTCAAATTTCCATTGCAGTCGCAAGGTGCAAAACCAAAAATTCATTGAAAAATTACGTAATAAGTCATGCTGACTCAACAAGTAGAAAACTAGCCAAATCTGAATATTTGTAGATAACGGTAAGTGTTTCTATAGTACACATATAACATATCAATTAAAAGAGCACATCGAGCTGAGTAAAATTTGTTTTAATAATTCTGTTTTTTTGTTACGACACTAATTTTGTTCGAAAAAAACTTACACAAATTTAGAAATTTAAGTGTGAATAGCATGTTCCTCCACGGGAACATTGGACACTAAACGGTTTATATAATATAATATATACGCTTCAAGTTTTAAAAATATTCATAGAAGGCAGTTAGGCTATTATAATTGAACACATATTTCGACAATCGTTTGCTGAACGTTATTTATACATTTATATAACGTTCGTTAAATTGCAATTCAATTCATAATCAATTTCAATATAAAAAAATTATCTTCGTATTTTTTATTCAAATGACCAACATTTTTACTGACTACAAAAAAATAATTATTGGACAATCAATAACAAAATCCAATAAATGTCAATGATAATAATAATAATAATTAATTAATATGAATTCAACGTTTTCCATAATGCCTTCTTTTCCATTTTAGAATTTCTTCATCCGATTCCAAGTCAGCAATTTTTCTAGGCTCCTTTGTTAAGCATATTTCACAATGTAAGTGCTGTTTGTCGGCAGTTGGCTGCATTTTGTGCTTCTCTTTACAATAGCCAACAAATACACCAAGTTCTAATTCTTCAGTACTGAGCAAATAAGAGAAGCTATCACCCAACGAGAACTAATCAAACACAGTTTGCTTTTGTAAAATTAACATCAATCCAAGAGAAATAAATAAATAAATAAATATATATATATATATATATATTTACCACTTTAGCTAAAACAATATCCCCCTCTTGAAAACACTCGTACATACTGACTTCAGTTTCATTTTTCGCAGAACCGTACACATTTTCTTTCCTTTACAATTTAATAATTACAAAAACAATAAAAAACACATTAAACAAATCCTTTACCGGATAATGCCTACAAATGGGTAAGGCAAAATATTGTTGTGAACCATCAGTATGGTGCATTTTGCATATTTATTTGCAACACCAGTCACCTGAGAAGAAGAAAAAGAAAAGAAAATTTTTGAAATGCTAAATTATAAATATGTATATATATATATTTCTTTGTTTTTTCAATTAATAACCAACCAGTTAACAATTTCTTCTTACCCGACAAGTGACCACCGCCTGAGGTGACGGTAAAATACTTGTTGAGGAATTTTCACGTACAACTTCAACAACAGCCTTGAAAAATGGAAAACAGAAAATTATTTTATCAAAAACGATGATGAATTAAATTTAACAATTAAAGGTGTTTCAAATTTTAATCCAATAAACAACATGAAAAAGAAAAAAAAATTGTTTTTTTCACAATCATCTTACGCAATCATTCTCTTTTGTCAATTTCAATTGTCCAGCCAATGAAGCGAAATAATAGCCATGAGCCACGTAACAACCATAACCGGAGCGAATGTTCTCCTCCTGTTCTTTAAATAATTCTTCTCCTATTCAATTTCCATATTTCAAAACAAATCAACATTATCACATATGCAACAACAACAATTAACACCTGGAATTACAAATTTTCCACTGAATTCTTCAATCAAATCGTCTACTGACTGCATCATCATCAGTTTTGTAAAAAAATTAAACCAAAACCAAAAACACATACACAACAACAAAGCTAGAAATGCAAAAGCAATTTTAGGCGACAAATTTGAATAATAAAAAACAAACAAACAATAGAATTGATTTTATACAGTTTCTGAGACAAACAAAAGCCACAACCACACAAAAGGAGAAGATGCTTGATTTTATTTTATACTGTATATATTCAATGAATTTCAAAAAAATGAAATTATAACTGTCTTCTTGTTTCAAGTAAGTACGCTGCGATCGATCCCTTTTTCAAGGAAACAACAAGCTGAAAATTTTTAATGATAAATAGCAGAGGCGGTGAAAAACAGTGGTTTCTTTTTTGAAAAAAATTAACAAACAATTACCGGTACGGATAGCCGCGATATTTCAATCGAAACACTGACAGGAGGCAGCTGAATACGATCACCACCAGACCAATTCCGGCATAAGCATAAACTGAGAAATTTGGAAAAAGATAAAAACAAAACGAAAATAAATAAATAAATCGAATATATTTACGGCGAGTTTTAGAGGATGATGTTTTCGTGTCGGTGGCGTCGACGAGCAAAATGAATCCCATTGTAATTGCCATATCTACATGTAAAAATTGTTCATTGTAGAAATTCTGCAGAAAATAAATAAAATGCAAATTAATTTAAAAGAAAGGAAACACATACAAATAAGTGCGACTATGTACGTTTCAACGATAAACTGCATTTGAGTACCTTGAGAAAAAATTGTCTGAAAAGATCCCATCAACATATATATGTTTTGTAAGCGTTATAAAAGTGTTACCCACTGTCCAGTTTTAGGAATTATGATAGAAAAATGGAAGAACTTCTGATGTGATTCCACATTTTGTCCTGACAAGAAAGCAAAGTAATGCACTAAAAATGGGAGATACCAAAATAGTTTGATCACTTTTCATTAGAAGATGATTATCAAAAAGTTTTC
>NW_003526940.1:3141498-3147496 GCF_000181795.1 Trichinella spiralis
CAAAGATTGATAAAACTTAAAAATCTGGATTGATCACTTCCCAAATAACGAATAATTCATTCTGAAGAGTACGTCACCGCTATTAAACGAAAGTAATCCTAAATGGAATATTTGAACCAATGAAATGAAGAATATTACAACTAATCACAACTGAAGAGTTTGATTCAATGAGCAATTAGATAAGGAAAGCTAATAAGACGACGAATTGAAGGTCCAATGAAATAGCGAGTTCAACGACGTTTTCTGTCTGGCATAAGATGAAGAATTGGCAAATTAATTGAATATTTTCTGTCATATGTGTTTTGGAATGGAACGCTTTGTAAACTGGCAATTGTATCTAAGATCGTAAAATCAAAGTTTGACAAACAAGCCTGGCCTAAGTCTAAATCAATTGGTGTGAAATGAGGTGTGTAATAATAACTTTCAAATTTCATTCGACTTGTCAGTGTCCAATGTTCCCATCTGGGAACCTACAACTTTGGAATGCTACTGTTTCACCATTATTATCGAGAATTCATTGCAAATTTGTATATGGTATTCCTACTGCTTGCTCAAATTTCCATTGCAGTCGCAAGGTGCAAATCCAAAAATTCATTGAAAAATTACGTCATAAGTCATGCTGACTCAACAAGTAGAAAACTAGCCAAATCTGAATATTTGTAGATAACGGTAAGTGTTTCTATAGTACACATATAACATATCAATTAAAAGAGCACATCGAGCTGAGTAAAATTTGTTTTAATAATTCTGTTTTTTTGTTACGACACTAATTTTGTTCGAAAAAAACTTACACAAATTTAGAAATTTAAGTGTGAATAGCATGTTCCTCCACGGGAACATTGGACACTAAACGGTTTATATAATATAATATATACGCTTCAAGTTTTAAAAATATTCATAGAAGGCAGTTAGGCTATTATAATTGAATACATATTTCAACAATCGTTTGCTGAACGTTATTTATACATTTATATAACGTTCGTTAAATTGCAATTCAATTCATAATAAATTTCAATATAAAAAAATTATCTTCGTATTTTTTATTCAAATGACCAACATTTTTACTGACTACAAAAAAAATAATTATTGGACAATCAATAACAAAATCGAATAAATGTCAATGATAATAATAATTAATAAATATGAATTCAACGTTTTCCATAATGCCTTCTTTTCCATTTTAGAATTTCTTCGTCCGATTCCAAGTCGGCAATTTTTCTAGGCTCCTTTGTTAAGCATATTTCACAATGTAAGTGCTGTTTGTCGGCAGTTGGCTGCATTTTGTGTTTCTCTTTACAATAGCCAACAAATACACCAAGTTCTAATTCTTCGGTACTGAGCAAATAAGAGAAGCTATCACCCAACGAGAACTAATCAAACACAGTTTGCTTTTGTAAAATTAACATCAATCCAAGAGAAATAAATAAATAAATATATATATATATATATTTACCACTTTAGCTAAAACAATATCCCCCTCTTGAAAACACTCGTACATACTGACTTCAGTTTCATTTTTCGCAGAACCGTACACATTTTCTTTCCTTTACAATTTAATAATTACAAAAACAATAAAAAACACATTAAACAAATCCTTTACCGGATAATGCCTACAAATGGGTAAGGCAAAATATTGTTGTGAACCATCAGTATGGTGCATTTTGCATATTTATTTGCAACACCAGTCACCTGAGAAGAAGAAAAAGAAAAGAAAATTTTTGAAATGCTAAATTATAAATATATATCTTTGTTTTTTCAATTAATAACCAACCAGTTAACAATTTCTTCTTACCCGACAAGTGACCACCGCCTGAGGTGACGGTAAAATACTTGTTGAGGAATTTTCACGTACAACTTCAACAACAGCCTTGAAAAATGGAAAACAGAAAATTATTTTATCAAAAACTATGATGAATTAAATTTAACAATTAAAGGTGTTTCAAATTTTAATCCAATAAACAACATGAAAAAGAAAAAAAATTGTTTTTTTCACAATCATCTTACGCAATCATTCTCTTTTGTCAATTTCAATTGTCCAGCCAATGAAGCGAAATAATAGCCATGAGCCACGTAACAACCATAACCGGAGCGAATGTTCTCCTCCTGTTCTTTAAATAATTCTTCTCCTATTCAATTTCCATATTTCAAAACAAATCAACATTATCACATATGCAACAACAATTAACACCTGGAATTACAAATTTTCCACTGAATTCTTCAATCAAATCGTCTACTGACTGCATCATCATCAGTTTTGTAAAAAAAAATTAAACCAAAACCAAAAACACATACACAACAACAAAGCTAGAAATGCAAAAGCAATTTTAGGCGACAAATTTGAATAATAAAAAACAAACAAACAATAGAATTGATTTTATACAGTTTCTGAGACAAACAAAAGCCACAACGACACAAAAAGAGAAGATGCCTGATTTTATTTTATACTGTATATATTCAATGAATTTCAAAAAAATGAAATTATAACTGTCTTCTTGTTTCAAGTAAGTACGCTGCGATCGATCCCTTTTTCAAGGAAACAACAAGCTGAAAATTTTTAATGATAAATAGCAGAGGCGGTGAAAAATAGTGGTTTCTTTTTTGAAAAAAATTAACAAACAATTACCGGTACGGATAGCCGCGATATTTCAATCGAAACACTGACAGGAGGCAGCTGAATACGATCACCACCAGACCAATTCCGGCATAAGCATAAACTGAGAAATTTGGAAAAAGATAAAAACAAAACGAAAATAAATAAATAAATCGAATATATTTACGGCGAGTTTTAGAGGATGATGTTTTCGTGTCGGTGGCGTCGACGAGCAAAATGAATCCCATTGTAATTGCCATATCTACATGTAAAAATTGTTCATTGTAGAAATTCTGCAGAAAATAAATAAAATGCAAATTAATTTAAAAGAAAGGAAACACATACAAATAAGTGCGACTATGTACGTTTCAACGATAAACTGCATTTGAGTACCTTGAGAAAAAATTGTCTGAAAAGATCCCATCAACATATATATGTTTTGTAAGCGTTATAAAAGTGTTTACCCACTGTCCAGTTTTAGGATTATGATAGAAAAATGGAGGACTTCTGATGTGATTCCACATTTGTCCTGACAAGAAAGCAAAAGTAATGCACTAAAAATGGAAGAAAACAAAATAAGTTTGATCACTTTTCATCAGAAGATGATTATTCAAAAAAATTTTCAAATTACCAAAGCGAGAAAACCCCAAAGATTTCGATTGTACAAAAAGTCCAAACTGCTTCGCTTCATGTACAAAAGTCCACAAACCAACATCAAGAGCAAAAACAGAGCAACCGGGCCGGCATAGTTCGGCGGCCGCATCACTGGGATCTTAACAACATCATCGGTAATAATGATCGTGATTATTATAATTTTTTTCCAACAAATAAAATTTCAACTCACCACAACGTCAGTTCTTTCGTGTACCCATTTCGCAATCGCTTCGGCTTGTATGCCACTGCTGTAAATAAATTTCCCCTCTGTCCAAAAAAGAATCCCAAAAAAAAGAAATTTAATACCACAAACTCACCGTTGAAAATCCATCTTGTCTTGTCGTTTCAAATTGCCGCGGGGTGGTACATGCAAAATTATCGGTATTGCGCTAATTCCGAGCTGTAACGAACACAACAATAATGGACAAATTATTTCATAATTGCAAAGTGAAAAAAATTAATTTTTTTTTCCAAACCGTATGAAAAACTTCACCGGCTTCTTCATAGTCTGCTAAAACGAAATACAAACGTTTGGAATTCATATTCGTAAAACGATATGAACTCGCGACCACTTCGAATTCATCCTGCACAACGCTAAATAGGATATAATCTGAATTTAAAAAAAACAAACAATTCCAAATAAATCACCAGCATCCAAACACTTACCTGCAAATTCTACATTGTCTATTACTTTGTGATGTCAGCAAAATAATTACTGAATAATTACGAGGTGACGAGCGGACATACTGTTGGAATTTCGCATTGTTCAACCGAAGCACGGATCTTTTTGCCAACCAATCTTGCATGAACGTAACCTTCTCCTCTAAACTCTATAATTTTCCTTTATTATTTTTTTTAAATATATTTTTTCACATTTGAAAAAATATTAAAATACTAGCTGTTCCTTCTTCGTTTTCTGCGGATTGATGAGTGGCAAAACGGTTAAACACAACACTGTCGCTGCTAACCAATATGAAGCATTCATTCTACTAAATTCCAACGCTAAAATTAATATTTCAAAGAAATAAATATAAAAATATTTTCAAAGTAAAATACAGATTCCACTGCACACGTTATTACACAAATCAACAACATCTGAATGTGGTGTGAAAATATAATACATAAATAAATACAATTATGAAGCAATAATTTATCATCATATAAAAATTAATTCAATGGTGCGTGGTAGTAAAAAAGCATTATTTCTTCGAAGTTCCAAAACATTTGAATCCCATCAGTTTCGATACATCGGATTCATTTTTATCATCTTCATCATCCGACAAATCAGCACGTTTTCTTTTCGACTTTTCCAATCGCTTTTGCTTCTTGTACTCGGCCATTTTCCTCTCCTCAAGTAAAAAATAGTTCATTAAAGAAGAAGAATAATAATAATCAATTCTGAAGAATTAATTCCAACAAATACTTCTTCTTGAATTTCTCTCAATCTCTCTTCAATATCGTAACTTTTTTTCCGCTCTTCCGCTTCTTGCTTTTTCGCACTGAACCGTGCTCTTACATCTTCCAACGTGCTCTTCTTGATACGCATCGACATACCCATATTTCGTTGATCTAATCAAAAAATAAAAATAAACAAACATTTTAGCATTATTGAAATACACGCATATACTTACTTCTCGGATTTCAAAACATTTTTCACTTGGTTTAGATAAATGAAAAATTCCCTCATCACATTCTCATCACAGCTTTATTGAGTAGAAAAAAAAATACAACATTATCCATTTTTAATACAACATCACCTTAGAATCATTTTACACAGTATCATAGGTGGTAATTTAATTTGAAATATTTCTCTACTTGAAAAAGCTTTCTTGGTTTTTACAAAAATCAAAAAAAAGTAACCGAAATTCAACAGCCGCTCAAGAAATAAAAACTTACGTTTCTTCCCATTAATATGATCCAAAAAATTTATAGAATCTTTGACAATACAATCACATACGTTGCAATAATAACTGAAAATACAAAAAGTTCACTTTAAATATATTTAAACTTGACACACATTGTTACCCTCCAGCTTCGGATGCTGGTGTCGATTTGGTAATCACAACTGATTTCCCAACTTTCGAGTCAAGATCAATCTATTTTATAAAAATACAAACATTTGCATAGAAAACTAGAAAAAAACAATTCTGAACATAAGTAATATTCAAAGAAGAAACAGCATGATACTACAAAATCAATTTCAAATTTAACCCAAAAATCTTATTGCAAACTTTAATTGAACTCACTTTGTAATCTCGAGGTTTCAAATATTCTCTTATTTTTTTCTCCTTAGGTTCAAAACGTTCATTTGGTTTTTCAGATTCTTCCTCTTTCTCGAGTCTTTCTCTGGCTAGGCGTTCGTATTCAACTTTATCCCATTTGCGACGATGATCTCCAGGATTAAACGCTGGCTCCATCTTAAGAAAGAATGCAAAACAGTTATCTCTTTGAAATAAAAAATAACTTATTAAATGCATCATCATATGTATATACGTTAACATGATAAATTCAAACAATTCAAATTAAAAATGCCAACAGATTTCCAACGTGTAAACTGCCATAAGGCATGACGGAAAATAAAGACAAACCACTAGAAAAATAGAAAAAAATAAGAAAAAGAAATCCCGTATAAACCACTTTCTGAATTTTTCTGACTATACATTTTAGCCCAAAGATGCATCAAACACAATATCGGAATATAAAATCCGAGCTGAAGATAGCACATCTTTCCAATATAAAATAAGAAAGAACGTC
>NW_003526940.1:3147614-3153287 GCF_000181795.1 Trichinella spiralis
TACAAGCTTTAAATGTACATATAGTGCATATAAAATAATTAATAAAGATGATAATACACAGACTGTTCAAGAGAAAATATAAATAAAGTATTAATACACAGTAGTTAACATAGTTAATACAATTACAGTATAACATATATAAAACAATCAAGTTCAATTAAAAAGCAATATTTTATATATCTCTTTTCTAATTAAAAGTTAAATAGGCAGACGAATTTAACTTGAATTTTTTTCAACTATTGCTATTCATTGATATTTTGATGTCAAATTCAATTGAATTAATTAAACAATTTTTAAAATGGTGTAGCGTACTAGCTTCGTCGTTACTGATGTTCAGGTTTGATGGACTGTATTTTTGTTCAAATGGCGATTTGATCGAAAGATTAAATCACCGTTCATGAAGTTATGGATATAGAGGAAAGGAAGCAGCAGTTTTGTGGATCACAATGTTTACTGAGATAAATCAACTCAACATAATCGATCGCTCAATTAATCTCTTGACGCAAGGTAATTCTTCTGGCCGCTGTCCTACTGACCAGTGCTCTGTGCACTTCACAACTAAGCGACAACCATCCCAAAATGCCATTCACGGTAGATATATATATATATATATATATATATATATATATATGAGTGTTCACACAGGCACTTTCTTCATTATCCCCATTGATCTTTTGTACTTCTTGTTAACACTTCCGGTGATGTTGCCGCTTTTCGCCCACGCGCTTAACGTTTTTTAGCGGATGGAGCTTACACGCTGCCCACGCAGTATTTTTGCTGCCCACTACTACAACTGTCAAATTTTTATCAGCGAGTGCAGAAGCAATGTTATTGTCGTAACACCCACGTCTTTCCCATGGCGTGTTACGACGCCGCTTCCGGCGCTGTTCTGGTAGGAACAGGCGATAAAGTCAAAATTAACTCACTCCGTCATTGAATAAATAAATTTTAGCGTGTTACAGGATGTAACTGTGTAACCGATGGAATTGTTGCTTGCATTTTTCAATTGGTTGTTATAAATCGTTTTCTTATTGGATGATAATGGCGTAGGTTCTCATTGCATACTTATTGCGCCATGATATTAGTTCTCTTATCAAACTTTTCATTGGTTCAAATTATTCTGTTTTGATTAGCTGCAATATTTTTCACTTCATTGAATGTACAAATGTTTGACAATTGATTACGTAACATTAGTATATTTGATGTCAGGTTTGTCTAATGCAGTTGTTTTTCCATTCGTGTATGAATATTTCTTTTTTAATTTGACAGCTTTTAGTAATCACTGTTTGTAATGCAATTAAATCATATTAGTTTTTATTAAAAAATTAATTATTAAATTAAAACTTAGTTTTGCACCCCTTCCTGTCCTATACGGAAACAAACAAATTGTTAATGACAAGGAACACATTCAATACATTCAGCACATACTTTTGAACACTCCCAACCCTTCCTCCGTTCACTGGTATTTTTTAATTTATACGCCCTGCCTTCATACACCAGGACATACTACCGCAACAGTTTGTCACAAGACGTAGCTGACAGATATCAGCCATGACGAAAAATACTGAACAGAACGCGAACAGAAAACTTTCTTCGAGCCAAACAAGTGAACAGCGAAGGAAAGAATGATTGTGCATGTGAACAAAGAGACAATAAATATGCATTTTTACTCTTGAATTTTCTCTTAAATTTTTTTTGCTCTATTCCGGTTTATTTGTCTAGCTCAGTCAGCTACGTATAGCTTTATGCCGAACAGCATTTTACTTCTTGCTTATCTTGCTTTACTATATCTCGTTTATTACAACATTCACAATCCATTTTCGTTTCCATTTCCTGGTCATAGCCGTCCAGCCCAGAAAGCAGTATTCATCAGAATTTCAGCAGGGAAAAATTTCAGATGCACGATATTATCTGATATTTGATTCTTCGGTTTCTTATGATGAGTCATTACAACAGGCAAACAAATACTGTTCAAAAAAGTATCAGCCAACAGTTGCTTTCACTCGTCATATAAATTACCGTCTTAGCCAGCAATTACATGAAATTTATGCCTAATATTATTTCCTGTTTGTCAGATGTTGTTCTGATGAAGGCTACCTAGCTAAAGACTATTCAAGTACAAAGGAAAAATCTAAAATTGATAAATTGTCCACAGCTTCAGTTTTCAGCTAAAACTGGGAGTGGTGACTGCTGAATGTTAGCATTGAAATATTTTCTAATTTCATCTGTAGGGTTCTCTGAAAATAACGATAATAATGTATTACGATGATAACGAAATATTCAATGTTACAGATCAAAAAGGATCTGTTGCATTGTGAAGCCGCTGCCGTTGTTGTCGTTGAAGAAATAAACAATTGTGATTGTTATTGAACAAGTGAACAATAGTTAGTTGCGTTTTCGTTCATAGGGGAGAGAAGTCATTGTATTAGTTCGCTCGCATTTGCCTGTTGTTTGACTGCATCTTCTATAAAATATACTGACGATTATCTGATAAAATTAGAGATTTGTAAAATTCAGATCTAGCGTAAGGAAAGACAGTTATCGGCAGAACCTAACTGTGAATAATCTAGTGTAGTAAGATTTCCCTGCGAGCCTACTACATTTCTTTTCTTCGAAAACATTTAATGAAGTTTTGAAGTTATTAAGAAGTCACTTCATTCTGAGACTTTTGGAAGTTTACCAACGGTTTCTGCACCCCTGACGGCTACAACAACCTGGTGAAGGAGTTGCGGCTTCTGTAGCAGAACTTCGCCATCTGGCACAACACTGCAACTTTGGTGAAGCGTTAGAGTCTCGAATGAAAGACCAGCTCGTATGCGGCCTGTGAGACGAACCTTCGAAGCAACTGTTGACTGACGGAGAAATGACTTTTGTGAAGTCTTTTGAGCGTGCACTGTCAGTAGAAGCAGCGAGTGCTCTGGTATCTGACATTCGAGCACTAAACACAACGGTCGCCACGGAAGCGCAGCTCGTAACCTTCAAGAAAATTGACCGTAACAGCTCGATGTGAAGCGTTCACTGACAACAGGAGAGCACTGACCCACAAGCACTAGCCATTTTAATAACCTTACTGAAATTGTTGTAAGCGTTTAAGCCACATCGAGTGCGTTTGTAGAGCGAAATCCCAACACACTCTGAAGAAACTAGCTGTGAAACACAACCGGTGTGCTACAAATTTGATCGCCGTCGAAGAGGAGGAACATTGAATCAGCTGATTAACCATCTCCAATCAAGTGATCAGAGTCTTGCCTTTTGCGAGCGTCTACGTTAGATTAGACCAGGGATAGGCAAACTTTTTATACCATCGACTTCTTATGGATTCCTTGTTGCCTCATCGACCTTCAAATTTGTAAAATGAATATTATTAACAAGATATTTCTTTATTATAAGATATCATTTACTTTTTCCACCCGCACTGATTCTCGATCAAATTCATTTCATCTTTATGTTTACTTTTCTTCTCCTTTCTTCACTTTGTATATCTGTTCCTATAATGGCCGTATTTATGCGAATGATAATATTAATAACTTCATGATTAAGTTGATAATTTTTTATTTAACTATTATAGTATTTTTTTATTTAACTACTTGACATCGTTAATGAGAAGGATGTGTTTGATGAGTGGCAGCAAGGGTATTGATATTTGACTGGAGATAAGTGAGTTTACGGCGTGAACCACGCATTTCCGGATTCAATCTGTTCCTCTGTTTTGTTCTTTTTTTATGGTGTCCCTTGACAGTTCAGAAAATTGTAAATTATTGTTACAAAATAGTTTTCTTCAAATAACTTCGAAATAAATTTTCAAGTGGGATTTCAAAGTTCATATTTGATCCCGGAGTTCATCCACCCCCCCACCGCATTCGGCCCTATACCTTTATTGACCTCTTAGATATTCCCATCGACCCCATAGGGTCGATATCTACCACTTTGGCTACCCCTGGCCTAGTCGATGTTGTCATCTTGGTTTTGTTGAATTTTCAATATGATTTTCTAGCAAACAAAGCTGTTGCACAGGAAGAAAAAAAGCAGGAAAGCCGTTGCATTACCTGCTGCCAAGGGTTCGCCGTGGAATTATAACAAAATATTTTTAATTTTACATTTTAATACTTACGATTTGCGATTTTAATACAAATGGAAAATGCACAACTGACAAATTTTTCACAGTTGCAGCTTCCAAGCTTAACCAAGGAATGACAACTACTAAATTCTTAGCATCTGATTAATTTCTTGATTTTACTGGGAGTGTTCTATTTAAATCTTTCTTGTTTACAATCTAAGAATTTTACTTTAATATTCACAAAGTTGCCTTCATTACGAAACAAACATCCATATATGTATTTTTATACATGTCGATGAGTTTTGCTGTTTTTATGAAAAATCCTGTTTGACGTTCATACATTTCATGTAAAATACAGTCGAACTAGGTTAAGTGCATAAGATTTTGGCCGAAAAAAATTCCCTGTAGTTAATTAAACGATAAAATAATGGATGAATGCATGGAAATTCTTTTTAAATTCCAGGCTCACTTATAACCAAGTTCAAATGTAATTTGAAATGCAACATCAAACAGATCAGCTACATCATAGGCGCAGCTTTTGATGCGGAATGTTTAAAGATTTCGTTATCATTAAAATATACATTGAAAGGTTACAAACGGAAATGAAAACAGGTGGAAATTTAAATGTCACCAACGCACTAGTCGGTTTCGTTCAGATGTAAAAATAGAAAGTTTACAATTTACACCAAATATATAAAACTAAATTTGTTCTTTGATTTGTAAATAATATTGCAGATTTCTTATTTAAATAAAATATAGGAAGGGAAACAATAACACTGACGAAAGAGGTAAAAACTTTCTGAAGTTAAGAGTAAAACTCTTTGATTGCTATCAGGAATAGATTTTCATAGAACGGTCACACGGAAATTCAAAATGTAATTCAATGCTAACAAATTAGCAATTGCCATGCCTAGTTTAAGCTGACAACTGCAGTTGTGGACAAATTCATCACTTGTTGATTTTTCCATTGTATCACAATCACCATTAGCTACTCATCAGAACATTTTCTCGCAAACGGAAAAGCATCTAATGCATGAATCTCATTTAATTGCTAGCTGAAACGTAATTTATCTGATGAACTCAGTTAAATCAGTGTAAAACACTTTGAAAGCAAAAAGGAAGCGAAGGACAGCACCAAGCAGAATAGCAGTTAAAGCTGCTTCAAATTCACTCTGTAGACTATTCTCTGAAAATCTTTCCTGATATCAATCAAAGAATTTTACTTTTAATTTTTTTTCCATTGTTTTATCGTTTAATTAACTACAGGGAATTTTTTTCGACCAAAATCTTATGCACTTAACCAAGTTCGACTGTATTTTATATGAAATGTATGAACGTCAAACAGGATTTTTCATACAAACAGCAAAACTAATCGACATGTATAAAAATACATATATGGATGTTTCGTAATGAAAGAAACTTTGTGAATATTAAAGTAAAATTCTTCGATGGTAAACAAAAAAGATTTAAATAAAACACTCCCAGTAAAATCAAGAAATTAATCAGATGCTAACAATTTAGTACTTTTCCCTCCTTGGTTAAGCTTGAAAGCTGCAACTGTGAACAATTTGTCAATTGTGCATTTTCCCTTTGTGTTAAAATCGCCTTTACCAACA
>NW_003526940.1:3153393-3159578 GCF_000181795.1 Trichinella spiralis
TAGCATTAGTGCCATTTGTAACCCGGAAGTTAAAAGTGTTGCTACAACATTCCAGATTTTTCAAACAGATTATTCAATATTCTGACATTACACCCGGAAGTTAACATCCAATCTTGATAAATTTAAACAGGCAACAAATTTATTTACAAGCAGTGGGGGCGGATTTATATATCAGGAAAGAAATTGATAATACACCAATGAGAAATGAAAACTAAATGTTGCAAAATGGTTATTTAAAATGAAATTCAAAACCGTCCAATTTATTTTCGTTTGGTGTTGAGTTTACTATCAGTGCTTTTCGTTCAAGTTATTCAAATCATTTTCTATTCTGTTCCTTATGGCTGATGTCCATGACTAACATGTTGTACCAAATCGTTGCGGTGGTATGTCCCTTGTGCATGAAAGCAGGGCATATAAATTAAAACGTGCCGGCAGAAAGAAATATTCGAGGTGCTCGAAAGTATGTGCTAAATGTACAGTGTTTTTCCTTCGTCATTCAGGGTTAGATTATTTTGGTATAGGATAAAAAAGGCTGCAGTGGTGCCATATGGACCAACCTTGATGTGACATCGGTGATGAAGCGAAATGATCACATCGAAAGTTGTCCGGTGGATGAGCACTTGGCATACAAAATGGAAAAGAAGGCGGTTTTGAAAAAGCGAAGCGTTGAAGAAACGAAGCCAATCCCGGCCATCTATGATGAGGAAGCTTCCGCCGCGTCTGCCGAGCCATCCACATCTGGCTATTTTCCTACCTTTAAACGGGTAAGGTCCGCGATGTACGGCCACCGGGCAAAGCGATTCCCAAAACTGCCCAATCATCGTCGGGACCTGCAAATCCCGGTCCAGTTTTGAACAAGGAAGGCCGGTGATAATTTCTTATTGTTGCAGAGTGCATCGAGGCACATACTGGTATTTGCTACGGGTTACAACATTAGACTGCTGGCAGCCATGCAAACCTGGGGCATGAATGGTACATTCAAGATTGTACCTCAATGGAATCAACAGCTGTTTACCATCCATGCCTTTGTGGCGGGCAAGTTGCTGCCAGCAGTCTATTGTTTATGTATGGGTAAAGATATTGGAACATATGGGTATATTTTTCAAGCTTTAATAGACAAAGCGGCAGTTCTGGAGGTCTACCTTAATCCAGGTACTATTATCTGTGATTTTGAAACAGCCCTGATACCTGCAATTCGAGGTTACTTCCCGAATACGCGGGTACAGGGCTGTTAGAAATTCCTCTGGTCGCTCCCGGACTCCTGAGTATCCGTACCTGCGTTCATGGTTACTGTAGCGGCCTACGGTAGATGACGCAACAGTGTGTGTATTTTTAGATTGTGATAGTGTGTGCGTGTGCATATACTTGTGAGTGTGCGTGGATAGTGCTAGTTCTGGTTGTCGATTTATTCTTGGTAATCTGACCCTCATAAAGTGCTCTTGTATTTTTGGCATTGTTGCCGGTTGTTGAATCTTCAATAAAGTCTCCCGATACGACTTTGTTTTCTTGTCACGTTCGGCAACGAACGGGGTTAATCAGCGGTTGAGCAATCAAATAAGGTTGGACTCCCGCGTGAATTATTATTACAGTCCACTAGCGCTCAGGAGATACAGTTTTGTCGCTAACAAGGGCTGCTACTTCCACTTCTGTCTTATGGACACTTTGATTCAACAAGTGCTATCAGAAAACGTTACCGTTGGTGACTTAAGACGGGTAAACAGGGTTTATGCTCAAAAGCAACGACAGGTTGCACAAATATACGGGTGAATACACCAACGTTAGACGTACGCTGGAGCAGTTCCTAGCAGCTTTAATGTATTTAACGCCGGAGCTGATTTAGTGCCGTCTTACAATTGCCTTTGATATCGTTAATGAGAAGGATGTGTTTGATGAGTGGCAGCAAGGGTATTGATATTTGACTGGAGATAAGTGAGTTTACGGCGTGAACCACGCATTTCCGGATTCAATCTGTTCCTCTGTTTTGTTCTTTTTTTATGGTGTCCCTTGACAGTTCAGAAAATCGTAAATTATTGTTACAAAATAGTTTTCCTCAAATAACTTCGAAATAAATTTCCAAGTGGGATTTCAAAGTTCATATTTGATCCCGGAGTTCATCCACCCCCCTCCACCACATTCGACCCCTATGCCTTTATCGAACTCTTAGATATTCCCATCGACCCCATAGGGTCGATATCTACCACTTTGGCTACCCCTGGACTATTCGATGTTGTCATCTTGGTTTTGTTGAATTTTCAATATGATTTTCTAGCGAACAAAGCTGTTGCACAGGAAGAAACAAAGCAGGAAAGCCGTTGCATTAATCTTGTGGCAATATCACTTTTGGATTGGTCACTCAGTGTTTATTACCGAAAACAATAAGTGATGTAGCAGTAAAGAAGAGTTATTCGACGATGTTAAATATTGCGATGAAAATAAATATGAAAATTGGTGGCATCAATGCAAAATTACTGAAAGATGAAGTGTAAGATATTGAATTCAAGAATGCGTTTGAAAAAGTTTAAAATGAAAGATTTTTCTTTAGTTTAAATAATTATTTGTATAAAAATAATACATTGGTAATTGGTGTGGATGTGGTTCATCCATCTGCTGTAGAGACGTATTTACCATCAGTTGCTGCGGTGCGTATTCATTGCTTTGTTATTCAAAATTATTCGAGAAATATTTTTGATTTCAAGGTTGTTGGAAACGTGGATGTAACTGTTACAAAATTTAAAGCATCGGTGAAAATCCAATCAGCTAGGCAAGAATTGATCACCGATTTTGTTGATCAGTTTTCTGAACGAATAATGGAATACTCTGATGTTAATGGTTCAGCACTGAAAAACATTATTGTTTTTCGAGATGGAATATCGAAAGGTCAATTCAAGCAGGTGAAATTGTGTTCTATCATTAATTAAAGCAAAGTAAGAATTCATTTTTTAAACAGGTTTTGGAAGAAGAATTGCTTGCTCTTCGTCGGGTGTGCAAAAAATTTGCATCAAATTACCGGCCGTTAATAACGTTTATTGTGGTTCAAAAGCGACATCATGCTCGATTTGTTTGTTATGATAAAGCTGCAGCACGAGGACGGGGGAAAAACATCCCTGCTGGTACTGTTATCGATAGAGTAGTGACATCTCTTGATGAATATGATTTCTTTTTGTGCAGTCATCATGGAATTCAAGTATGACTTTGTGAAATGTTTTGAATATTTATTATTATTTTCATTTCAATTGCAGGGAACTAGTACACCGACGCGATATTATGTTCTGTTTGATGAAAGCAACATGGATGTGAATGCAATGCAGTTGATCGCATACTATTTATGCCATATATATGGTAGATGTGCTCGTTCTGTCAGTATACCAGCACCGGTATATTTTGCACATTTAGTTTGCGCCCGTGCTCCTTATCATTTTCTTGCTGCATTGTAAGTTGGATTAATTAACTTATTTAAAAATGAATGAATTATTGAATTTTATTTTTTAGCAATTCTGTTCAAGTGAAAAGGTTATCTGATGAAAACAGTAACAGTAGTAGTAGTAGTTCCAGCAGTAATTCTGAATCTGTGAAAACAAAATTGGCTAACATAATTGCACTGCACAGCAGAGTTGAAAAAATCATGTACTACGCATAACGTGCAGCGACGGCCGATGCTTAATATATTCTAGTGCTTAGTTATTTAGTGCTTATTTAAAAACAGTAAATATATTTGTGTATGTGTTTACCTCTAGATCATAGCTTTTCATTCTGCATATTGTTGTGGTAAAAAATAACAAACAATATACATGATGTGATGAAGAAGGTTCAATATATATGCTATATATTTATGATATTTTATAAATTCATTATACTATTCATAGTGAATTTATAATATTGGGGTGAAGATGTTCGTTTGCATGAAAAACCAAATGAGAACGAAACCAAATATTAATATATACATAAGTAAGTGAAGAGTTGTTGGCAAAGATTGAATGTGAAATATTTTGAAACTGGATTCGAAATTTTCTTTCATGTTTCTGGCATTTAAATTACCTCGCCATAGATGTGCACATTTAGGGCTTCAGTAGGGCTCTTTGAATTGTTTCTGGCTTCCATTTTACATAAACCGCCAATTACACTTCAAAAGAGCAATGTTTATTAAGAATAATGTCTATTCAAAAGTTCTATTTCTGAAACCACTTGCATCTTCATTTTACCTCAATGATAGACTGACTTACAATTTCCAACATGTGCACATTTGGTGAAACATTACTTCCTCTTTCGATCAACACACTGATCAGCTAAGTAAAGCGTAATTTTTTTGAGGCTGGTCTCTCTTTAATCGTTGTTAACTTGAAACTGCCGCCCGACTATTTCCGATTGTAATAAACACTGATGTTAAAGCAGCAAAAATTTGCAAACTATCATCTATCTCTCAGCTTTCAATACCAGCATTCATAAGTAAGAACATGATGTGACACAGAGATACCAAAGCGGCTGATTTTTATTGGCAGCTTGTTTGCAAAACAACCAGTAGTCAAATGTCCAGTCTCTGATGCTTTACTGCAATTTCGCCCGCTAAACTTTGACCTCATTTTTCTGATTGGTTGTTCGCCGATGGCAGTAATTGGCAGTTCAATTAACCTACTTTATTAATTTATTAGATTTTGAAGTAGAATTATTGATCAAAAGTGCATAATCAATGAAATGGCATAAGTAAATCACCAACTACCGATCAAACCCGGTACATGCTATAAGTGAACGACCAATCACACGGAGGGGGCAGAGTGGCAAAAATGGGAGCCCTCGAAATCAGATAACGCTATCTATGAAGCAGCCACTTTTTGTTGAATGTGCGCCATATTTTAATGAAACTTTCAAGAAACAACTACAATCTGATTGTTCAACGCATATTTTCATTTGGAAAACAGTTAATCTCTGAACTAGATTTTCAAATTGAATAAGAAATTTCATCTTGTACAAAGTGAAACAGTTCTCATGTGAATTAATTTTTATCAACTATATTGGTTGAATATTCGCACAAAGTAGTGAATAAATAAAGTTACTCTTAATTGGCATTCCTAACGAAAAAGAGTATTTACAACTGAAATTGTACATCTGTTCTTTAACATATTGTTCATAGTTAGTAAATCAAAATTTGTTTTAAAATTCTAGTTGTTTAATATTGACGCTTGTTGCCATATATAAAAATTATTATGACAATTTTTTAGCCAATTTAATAGTCACAGTTACAATTTGATTACTGTGCTTACTGTAAATCATTGGCGAGTAAACTCTTTATTCGGTTGTTAACAAGAAAATGATTTTCACTAGCAATGGCTGAACGAAGTAAGTATTGTTGTTTTTTTGTGTAAAAGGTTGAATAATATCGTCAATTGTGGTCTGATTTTTAATCTGTGAAAAAGCGGTGGCTTAATTGCCAACAATATTTGGCCAAAATCATGGACCGCATCTTATTCCAGCATTTCTTGAACAGTTTGTAATCGGTGAATTACTTGTAGGCAAAGAAGTGAAATCAATTTCTGATAATCTGTCCCAGTTACGTTTAGTAAGTGTTAGCTAATGTTTTATTTCATTATTTAGTATTGTTATTGTGGTTGTGGCTATTTTAGAAAGAATTAGTGAAACGTCCTGACTACGGGACTGTTGGCATGCCGATAAAATTAGCTTGCAATTATTTTCCACTGGTAAAACTGCAGACCGGTGATTTTGTTGTTCACAGATATCACATCCTCATACAACATCCTCGTTTAAATTTGAATAGGTTCGATTTTAATTTGTTGTCAAGTTTTATCATAATTTTAATCAGTTTATTTTTTCTATTTTAGTATGGCTTCAAGGGCCATATTTTGGGCATATGTAGTGAAGCGTTTAGATATTTTTGGTGATCCATTTAAATTAGTATACGATGGGAAGAGTACTTTGTATACAGTTGAAAAATTGCGTTTGAATCAAGTCGCTGAAGAAGCAGTTACGATTCGTTTTAGAAATTTATTCTTTGGTTTTATAAATTGCAATTTTAAAATATGAATATTTTTATATTTTAAGGATAAATTTTTTTTTCAAAACTGTTCGAGAAAATAAAGAAACAGAAGTGTCTATATTGATTAAACCCACTGATCTGGCTCGCTTGATTTCCGAAATGCAGAAGCCGTTTCCCTGGATGGAACGGATGAACTTTC
>NW_003526940.1:3159874-3162319 GCF_000181795.1 Trichinella spiralis
TATTCCTGACTTTACATCCCGGAAGGTTAAACATTCCAATTCCTGATTAAATTTCAACAGGGCAAATTTTATTTTACCAAACACCTGGGAGCAAGATTGCTATATCACTAGGGAAATCAGTATTAGACCCACCACTAACGTTGAGATCATGCACGCTACTACGAGAGGTTTATCTCAAACCCAACGGCCCTTTCTAGGGTCATAATTTTGGTCTTATGGTGCAGATCGTTTTTTGTCTGAATGAACTGCCGCTTTTGAATCTACCCAATTTTAACATATAATTTAAAATAACGATGAAAAAGTTCCGCTAAATTTTGAGGATGTATCATAGTCACTCTTCTCATTACAGTCATAATTATTGACACTGCCTATATTCACTTTCCTCAAGAAAATCATTCAGGAAGTCTAAGGAACTATCACTACCATATCCTGTGAGTGACATTTTTAAATTTTTGCGACATTTGACATGAAATAGAGGAAACTTTGCATAAAATGGTGTAAATGATACTAAACTTAGATCAAACTTTGCATACAATAATGTAAATGATAGTAAAAGTATGGCACATTTTCCATAAAAAGTTAACAAAAAAACCACTAATAATAACTGTTCACAATCAAGTGGAAAACATGTAGACAAAAAAAAAGATGGTGACTCACCAGTATGAGAGAAAATTAGATAAATGAGAACGATATATGTAAGGCAACGGTTCAACACCTTTCGCAGACATGACCGCGCAAACTGAAAAAATATTCTGTGATCATTTCTAGGAAGATATGAAAAACAACAGCTGTCATCATTTAGAAATTCTGCTAAAGCAGAAAGTTTTCGGGGTTTTCTGGACCCCACACCACCTCTAAAGTTTAATAAAAGTTAAAAAATAAAATATAAATAATAGTATAAAAATTAATGAGAGATGGTAATATGCTAATTTTAGCACTTTTTTTAAATTCTGATGTAATCGCAAGTGATTGAAGATGGCTGATTAGTAAATTGTACTTTTGGCAGTTAAATTACAGTAAAATATTTTCACTTTTTTTACTTCCTGTTTTCCAACGTTTTATACCATTTTTAACTTTTAACATTAATGATTCAATCACCATGTGCTGCACGTCATCCTGCTACGTTTACAAAATAAATTCTATTCTCATTTTAACGAAATGAACAACGTCATGTGATAAATATAAAATGAAAAATAATTTAAAATAAACTATGTAACAAGATACTTTAATAAAATGGCACTATAAAAGTACATGATACAAAAAATTTTGGCCCTAAAAAGGACCGTTGGGTTTGGAAAAAAATGTACAATCTACGGTGATGATTTAGTCTCTTTTGACAGATCTTCAGCTTTCCTTGGAAAAAGATTTGCATTGATGTTCGGAAGAACACCACCTTGAGCAATAGTTACACCCCGGAGGAACTCGCTCAACTCTTCATCATTTCGTATTGCCAACTGTAGATGCCGTGGAGTGATGCGAGTCTTCTTGTTATCACGGGCGGCGTTTCCAGCCAATTCGAGTACTTCAGCGGTCAAGTATTCCATGACAGCGGCAAGATAGACAGGACCTCCAGCACCAATACGCTCAGCGTAATTTCCCTTTTTCAAAAGACGATGAATGCGACCAACAGGGAACTGGAGTCCAGCTCGACTAGATCGAGTTTTTGCTTTTCCTTTAACTTTTCCACCTTTCACGCGACCAGACATCTTCAATTGACAAACACCAGGCAAACTAAAATCTTTCAACAATGAACGTTTCCCCTGAAATTCCGTTTAAATACTTTGGAAATCAAGAATTAGGTCAAAGTGCAAATTGAAACAATTTTCGCTAAATGCTATTGGCTATCGCGCATCAATTTAAAATCTGGTTACTGAGAAACGCTATTGGCTAGTTTCCCCTTGGTTTCAGTATAAAAATTCTCATTTTAGAAATTTCATTTTCTTTTTGACGTTTCAGCGGTGTGGAATAACATGACTCCGAAAGGTGTAAAGAAAGCAGGTCAACTCCAGAAAGTGGCCAAGTCTGGTGATCGCAGACGACGTCGTTTGAGGAAAGAATCGTTCGCTGGTTACATCTACAAGGTCTTGAAGCAAGTTCATGCTGATACTGGCATCAGCAGCAGGGCGATGTCAATCATGAACAGTTTTGTGAATGACATTTTTGATCGCCTTGCCGCTGAGGCGAGTCGTCTTGCCCAATACAATCAACGCCACACGATCACTTCACGGGAAATTCAAACGGCTGTCCGTTTACTTTTGCCTGGTGAACTTTGCAAACATGCGGTCAGCGAAGGGACCAAAGCTGTTAACAAGTACAACAGTGGAAGGTAAACTGTGTTGCCAGCATATTTAAGTAAATATAATAACCCAACGGTCCTTTTCAGGACCACATTATTTTTATTCCCATCGATGAAATTCATAAATAAAAACTAATACTTTTGTTAAA
>NW_003526940.1:3162329-3174089 GCF_000181795.1 Trichinella spiralis
CATTTGAAATTATTGTTAAAAACTGTGTAAGCTGAAAGGGGCAAGCGATAAACCTCCATCGCAAATCGTTTCCCGCCTTTTTCCCCAGCCTTATCATTTTTGAAAACTCAGTTCACCACTTACAGTTAAAGGTCAATTGCAGTTATGTATATAAAGGAGTGAACATTTATTTTGCTCTCAGTTGAGAGTTTTCGAGTAAAAATGGCGCGTACTAAGCAAACCGCTCGCAAAAGTACTGGTGGAAAAGCCCCACGTAAGCAGTTGGCCACTAAAGCGGCTCGGATGATTGCCACCAATGCTGATAGAGTAAAGAAACTACGTCGTTATCGTCCAGGGACAGTGGCTCTTCGTGAAATTCGGCGTTATCAAAAAAGTACAGAACTGTTGATCAGAAAGCTGCCATTCCAGCGTTTGGTTCGGGAAGTTGCTCAAGATTACAAAACTGAGTTGCGATTCCAATCGTCAGCAGTTTTCGCTTTACAAGAAGCGGCTGAAGCTTACCTGGTTGGCCTGTTCGAAGACACAAACTTGTGTGCTATTCACGCAAAACGTGTCACCATTATGCCAAAGGATGTTCAGTTGGCTCGTCGTATACGGGGTGAACGCGCCTAACTTTGTTTTGCCTATTTTGTTCATAATCCAACGGTCCTTTTCAGGACCACTTCAATCTGTTTTCATCAGCTACATTCCATTGATTAAGCATCATTTTTCTGAGAAATTAAATATTTAAATGAATTCAAATTCTAAGGTTGTTCAAAATAATGATGATCATTTCTACAAACTTTCCATAAAAATATTGTTTTTGAAACAATTTCTGTTATTGTCATTTTATTGTACCACATTAAACCAATACAGAATGAGGGTAAAACCTGTGCTGAGAATAATCAGGTTGATGATTTTCAAGTTCAATACAACTGCGCGCAAGACAGTTGAGTATAACAAACTGAGTCGCTGGCCCTTCTCAGGCTTAAAAAATTTGCTTAAATTGAGCTGTAATTTGAAAACAAGAAAACACACAGAAGCTGAGATTTATTCAGGCATGACCAATACAAATCAAAAGCACAGACAGTCAGACACAATCAAAGCAATCATTCATTCACACGCCACCAACAACACGATCACATTGCTCAGTCATGTTCACGCGTAAAAACGTGACTCTGACGTCACAACTAACCAAACAACCTCAAGTTACGGTAGCGGATTCAGATTATCAGGCTTGAGCGAAAGAGGTTTTAACAACCTGTATCTGCCTACGTGTTTACAATAAATTTCATTGGTTGTCAGTCTGATGCGTTCTATTTGTTAATTTTTCATTTTCTATCAGTGATCAGCTTTCAGATTCAATTCAAAGCATTAATACTTTCAATTCAATATTAATTATTATATATTAAAAAATTGTAAGGTTTTTAAAATTAGAAATCTAATTAAATTTTACTGCAGTTGAGTAAAATAATAAATTTATATGCAAATAGAAGGAATAAAACAATTAACTACCAGAAATTGGCAGATTCTATGTGACACAAGCAAATGTTCTGGTTAATGCTTTGCTGTCTAATATCTCAACATACAAATGTTACTGACTTTTCTGTTGTCGGCAGCTCGACGCTCAGGTTAATAATGGACTGTATTTGATTCGGCGGGAATTCGATTCTCCCAGCGAAGTAATAAACTTATTACGTCTGTCTACACGAACTCTCAATTAGTTCGTTCTAGTAGCTTAGATAAGCTTCGCTCAACTAGTTCACAGAGAACTATTCGTCGAACGCGTCAATTCAATACAAGGGTTAAAGTGAATCCTTTACTCTTGTAGTCACAAATACAATACAAAAAGCGACACGCTTGTCTCAAAAATGGCAAATCTAGTACTACTCGATCACACGTTGTTGCCACGATTACAACGACAATACAATTACAGTACACTTTCGATAGTCAAGTATCAATCATTTCATACTGTCTGTAACAACAACTTTAACTCTATGCAAAATTCTAACTTCACAAAATTGCAATGGCATTTAAAACCAGATAGGCAGCTATCACGTTCCTTAACAGTATTTTTGATTAATACAAAAGAAAAATGTCATTTTGCGCAAATTTTTTGTAAACTAATAATTTCATTATTGAAAATTAAATTTCATCAAATAAGTTAATTATGAGCTGTTTAAAATTCTTTGAAAGTCATCATTCATTGTTCAGGTATGTTGAGCTTTTGGTCAGTTCGATCTGTATTATCACGTAAATCAAGACAACAGACTTAAGATCAAGTAGCAGAAACACAAGAGCTAGAGAGAGGATTCAAAGAAGCACTACAAAGAAATTAACGGAAATAAGTTTTACTATCACGCAAGGTACTTTGACAAACACACACACGTACACTTACCTATTTGTATATATATATATACACTCAGTAATACAGTATAATGAATTTCAGGTTTCAACATGAATTCTTCATTTCATCAACAAGCAATCAACAAGAACAACATATAGTAGGTAACTTAAACGCAAACAAATATCACAACTAGGAATACAGCATTAAGCAATGAGCAAGACGCTCAGCAATAACGACAACTCCGTGAGGAAGTGTCTGCCCATTGTTTTCAACGTTCCAATTATATTCTACTTCCAAATCAACAAAACTGAGAACTTCACGAAAGCCATTCACTCTTTTGCTGATTATGGAAGACATTAATCTGGTTGTTGCTTACTCCCCATTCACGTTTCTATTAAACTTCCTGATAAATTAACGTACCACCATTTTGTTAAACTAATCGTCAAAACTACATGGAGATGTACCAATGTCTTTTAAGATCACCATACTGCTGGTACCTACTTGGTATTGCATACAAAAACTGAGTCATTGCTAATTGTGAACACTTTGGATAGAATTTCAGAACAGGATTGTACATTCTGCCATTTTGTAAATGGTCAATCTCGATAGCTGCTGTTATTATGAAAATCGTTGGTATAGATTTCACGTGTTTTCTTTATTGAATTTTAAACCAATCAATTTTTTTCACTTCTGCTATTAATCACCAACTTCTACCAGGTCAAAAATGCACGGCTATTGAAAATTTGATGATCATGTCAAACATATCAAACACATAATAGAGCTGCTATGTAATACTTTGGTACTAGGATCGATTTCCCCAAACGATCTCCGTCTACTTTTTCTAAGCTAAATTTCATTGGTTGTCAGTCTTATCAGATTAGGTTGCCTAGAGAATGGACTGCTTGACTCTCACTTTCCAAAGCTAACAGGACACGTCAGTGACAATCACTATGCAAATTCATAAGCAAACACAGTGTTTCAATTTGACTGTGACGGCCACTGTGAAATTGTACCTGCATATCACGCCCACATTTTTGTAGGACATCGACAGTAGGGGACGCCTGATCGAAAGCCGGTGATCGTGAGCGGTGCGGCTGTTATTCCGTCATTCTTATTTTGTCATTGTTGTTTTCGCTGTTCTGTGCTTTGTCTAATAAACTCTTAACCACTCGCGATGGTGTGAAATCACGTAGCATCGACGAACTCTACAAATGGCGAGCGCGGCAGGATCGATGGGACGGAATGGATTAGCCCGTCAGAGATACTTACCATGTCATTGAACGTGGAGACCTGGTTCGAAAACTTGGAAAAGTACTTCTGTGCCTCCCGTATAGCCCCGGAGAGACGAGCTTCCCTTTTTCAGTATCATACTGATGAGGAGGTGCCGGGCGTAATGAGGGCTATGCACGTCCAGGTAACGGACGATTACGATGGACTGAAATCAGCCCTGTTGGAAGCCTTCGGTGTGCGCACCGGTTAAGAGAGGTTCTCCGCTGAGTTTTTCCGGCGTTAACAGCAACGGGGTGAAAGCGTGCGGATTTATGCTGGTCACTCACGCTGGCTGTTCACGAAGGCGTTTACCGGACTGAGTGGTACGCCGCCAAGACCCTGCTGCAACAATTTAAAGCGGGACGTATAGTTTAACGGATGCGATCAAAGTTACAGCCCGGGAAGAGCGCATTTGGACAGGGCTCACCGTGCTCAAGGAGAGCGTCTCTTCAGTCAAAGCAGACGCTGACCAGGAAGACCTGCAGCCAGCGGTCGACGTCACAGAGGCAATAGCTGCCCCGGTAACGACGCGAAAGGAAGTTGGAGAAGAACTGGCGGAAGTGGCGCGGCAGTTGAAGCAGCTGCTGATGACGGACATAACTGCGGCTGCAAAGAGAGCGACTCCCCAGCAGCGACGCAGGCAGGAGAAGAAAGACCGGAGAACGTGTTGGACATGCGGAAGAACGGGCCACATTTGTAGGGTCTGCCAAGCTTCCCCCCTCCCTGACGACCGAACGTCCAGGGGAAGCAGTACTGCCTGAACCTTTAACGCCGTTGACACACGATGCCCTGAGATTGAAATACTGACTGTGGAAGGCTCTGTGGGAGATGTGCGATACAGCGTGCTCATGGACACTGGGTCCGCGGTAACCCTAGCGGACGGAAAATTTATGCGGGACTCGGAGACCCTGTGGGACGTCATTCGCACCGGAGACGCCAAGCCAGGGCGGTGCTCCCCAACGCGGATCGCCCACTACCAGCGAACGCAGGTGGAATCTCTCCTGCTCGAAATGTTGAGGCGAGACGTTGTGGAGCCGTCGAGCAGCCCCTGGGCGTGGCCAATTTGTTGGTCGAGAGGTACATCGCGGTCAAGGTCGCTCATTTGAAGCGTCAGTGGTGATGGAGATGTGCCTCTTGTTCTGCATCAGGAAGACACGATTCTCTGCATACCACCCGCAAGGGAATGGACAAGCGGAGAGGTTCATGTGAACGCTCCTCGACATGCTGTCCATCATGTTCGATGGGAACCCGCACCAGTGGGACGACATGCAGCCGTTTGTCATGCTGGCGTACAACAGCAACGTTCACGAGAGCACGGGGATGACGCATGCTATCGCCATGTATGGCGGAGAGCTGCGGCTACCGTTGGACGTGCACATTGGGAACCCGCAGGAGCAAGAAACCCAAAGGATGCCGGAATACATGCGGAAAACCTGAGAGCGCATCGACCGTGTGCACGAGCTCCTGAAGGACCACCTGTAAACGCAGCAGCGTCGACAGAAGTGCCTGTACGACCGCTATGCAAATGAGACGCATTTCCGCCAGAACGACTTTGTGTGGTTTGCCTTGCCAAGAAGACGGAAGCTCGACCTCGGCTGGGAAGAGCCCTACATGATAATGTACGTAATGGGGTCACAAACATTCCGGGTGCGTCACCAGGAGCAAAAGTGCCGCTCACTGGTGGAACACTCTGACCGGATGAAGCGGTACTACACCAGAGAGTTCGCTGGAGAGCGGTCTTTCCGAGGCGGCACCACCAGGCAGCAGGAACATCACCCGTTTGCGGCGGAACGTACGTCATATTGTTCAACTAAATCGTCAAAACTACATGGAGATGTACCAATGTCGTTTAAGATCACCAGACCGCTGGTACCTACTTGGTATTGCATGCCAAAACTCAGTGAGTGCTAACTGTGAACAGCATTCTGGATAGAATTCCAGAATAGGATTCTGTTCTACCATTTTGTAAATGTTCCATCTCGATAGCTGCTTTTATTATGAAAATCATTGGTATAGATTTCACGTGTTTTCTTTATTGAATTTTAAGCCTGCCAATTTTTTTCACTTCTGCTATTAATCACCAACTTCTACCAGGTCAAAAATGCACGGCTATTGAAAATTTGATGATCATGTCAAACATATCAAACACATAATAGAGCTGCTATGTAATACTTTGGTACTAGGATCGATTTCCTCCAACGAACTGCGCCTACTTTTTCTAATCTAAATTTCATTGGTTGTCAGTCTGATCCGATTAGGTTGCCTTGAGAATGGACTGCTTAACTATAAATTGCCGAAGCTAACAGGACACGTCGCTGACAGTCACTATGCAAATTCATAAGCAAACACCATGTTTCAATTCAATGAAATTTAGTTGCGTGCATCAGAGCAGCAACCAATGACATTTGCTGCGAAAAGTAGGCAGAGTTCATTGGGGGAAATCAGGTCTATCCTAATATTTTGCCTCATGGTGGAACAAAATAAATTCCTGAATTTTTCAAATCTGACAATTTTATTGAAATTCAACTTCAATTTTACAAGTCTGTAGTATATCATTATGTTGATGCATTTAGCATCGTGCCAATTGCTGTTATTATAATAATCTTTGATTTAGATTTCACATCTTTCCTTGATTAACTTCTAAATTAGTCAATTACAAATAAACTATGTATATACTTTTGAACATGAACATTTTGCGTTCTTGTTCAACCATTGTTGAAAGTCAAAATTTTTTCCTCTGGCTATTTTAAATATTAAAATTGCAAATTTGGTCACTTTGTTATCGTCAATTCTAATCAATTTCTTGTTTTTGAACATCTGCCTCAGCACTGACGTTGGCGTTATTTGTGAATAAATTAAAGTTGTTGACGCTACATTTAGGATTTTCCAGACAAATTCTGAATTTTACCCAGAAGTGTTGCTAAGCTTTAGTGCGTGAAGCAATTGCTGGAAACCTGAATCACATCTGAACAACTTGCAAAACGCAAATGCGACAGTTGTAAATTTGCTTAGCTTATCACTTCCGGAAGTATGATTTTATTCTAAAATTTATTCTTTCACTGATCACTAAGCTGTTCTTGTACTTTGTGCATTATAACATTCTAATAAAATTGATTGCTTATCGCAAGAACCCTTTGAGGCATAACGTCACATATTTAATAATCTGTTTTCAATTATTCCTATGAAATTATTATCGACTTCAAGATAATAGTAATATTTAACAACACACAATTATATATGAAAAAATGAAATAATAGCATAAGCAATAATAGATCATCAGGTTGATAAAAACTAGTTTGTATTGTAGACAGTATTTGTTCATCATATACATCGCAATGAATTCTTTACTTTATAGAATTTGAATGATTGTTCTCATGACATTTCAAAAAAAGACGACAGTTTCTGGCAAAGCAAGTCGAAGAAATAAGATATACAACTGAGAACTGTGGGATCAGAAGAATATTAAAGATATAAAGTGACGGGGTCAGACAAACCAAAATACCGGTAGCGGAAAATTTTTTCTAAAATCAAAATATCATATATCAATACATATACTCTTATTATATATTTTTATAGAGGTATGTGTATTTTATTCATATTTTGAAGTAAGCAGTTGCTAGCCAATGATTCCAAATGCTGTAGAACAACACGGAAGTTGCACGTTTTTATTGTAAATTACAAATTTTTTCATAAAACCATAAGCATAAGCTAAGAAAGCGTGTCAAACGACTTCTATAATTCGAGTATGTTAATGAGATTTAAAATAATGATAATAGTAATGAATAAATTGTTGCATTTAGTATGCTTCGACAGACGCTCTTACTCGAATTTTAAATTGTGTTGAAATGGTCAAGAAATCAAATTTCAATAGTGATCCATTCTTGAAAAATTTTGGTTTTGCAATTAAAGGCGAACCAATGATTTTTAGTGGATGAGTTTTGCCTGCGCCTAAGTTGGAATATGGTGAAGGAAATGGAGGACGTGTAAATAATAATTGTTGAAATCACTACTTTTGGAAAAATATTTGTTTCACAATTGGTTTTACATTTCTAGCAAATTATTCTTACACCAAAAGATGGAGCATGGAATTCGAATGAATTTAAATTTTTTGGATCTGCTCATTGTGAATCATTCGCATTTGTATCGTTTCTACCACCAAATAAAGTATCAATGTTACAGTGAGTATTGAAAAATGTGTAAATAAGTCAAATCAGCTTTGTTGTTTGCATGCCTCATTTTTAGGGAATTTTGTCTGCAAATTGTCAAAACATGTCGTAGTACAGGAATTCAAATGCCAGACAATCCAAAAAGCTTTGAACAAGCGGGAAGAAATGATAGTGTAGAAATGATATTCAAACGTATTGCAGGCAAATGTGACAGAGATGGCATGAAATGTGATTTGGTGTTTGTTGCGTTGTTTTCATCCGAACAATACGGTAATAATTATTTTGTTGTTTTATGATGAAATTTATATTATTAATGTTGAACGTATTTTTACCATTTTAAGGTCAAGTGAAATCTTGTGGCAATATCACTTTTGGATTGGTCACTCAGTGTTTATTACCGAAAACAATAAGTGATGTAGCTATAAAGAAGAGTTATTCGACGATGTTAAATATTGCGATGAAAATAAGTATGAAAATTGGTGGCATCAATGCAAAATTACTGAAAGATGAAGTGTAAGATATTGAATTCAAGAATGCGTTTGAAAAAGTTTAAAATGAAAGATTTTTCTTTAGTTTAAATAATTATTTGTATAAAAATAATACATTGGTAATTGGTGTGGATGTGGTTCATCCATCTGCTGTAGAGACGTATTTACCATCAGTTGCTGCGGTGCGTATTCATTGCTTTGTTATTCAAAATTATTCGAGAAATATTTTTGATTTCAAGGTTGTTGGAAACGGGGATGTAACTGTTACAAAATTTAAAGCATCGGTGAAAATCCAATCAGCTAGGCAAGAATTGATCACTGATTTTGTTGATCAGTTTTCTGAACGAATAATGGAATACTCTGATGTTAATGGTTCAGCACTGAAAAACATTATTGTTTTTCGAGATGGAATATCGAAAGGTCAATTCAAGCAGGTGAAATTGTGTTCTATCATTAATTAAAGCAAAGTAAGAATTCATTTTTTAAACAGGTTTTGGAAGAAGAATTGCTTGCTCTTCGTCGGGTGTGCAAAAAATTTGCATCAAATTACCGGCCGTTAATAACGTTTATTGTGGTTCAAAAGCGACATCATGCTCGATTTGTTTGTTATGATAAAGCTGCAGCACGAGGACGGGGGAAAAACATCCCTGCTGGTACTGTTATCGATAGAGTAGTGACATCTCTTGATGAATATGATTTCTTTTTGTGCAGTCATCATGGAATTCAAGTATGACTTTGTGAAATGTTTTGAATATTTATTATTATTTTCATTTCAATTGCAGGGAACTAGTACACCGACGCGATATTATGTTCTGTTTGATGAAAGCAACATGGATGTGAATGCAATGCAGTTGATCGCATACTATTTATGCCATATATATGGTAGATGTGCTCGTTCTGTCAGTATACCAGCACCGGTACATTTTGCACATTTAGTTTGCGCCTGTGCTCATTATCATTTTCTTGCTGCATTGTAAGTTTGATTAAATAACATATTCAAAAATGAATGAATTATTGAATTTTATTTTTTAGCAATTCTGTTCAAGTGAAAAGGTTATCTGATGAAAACAGTAACAGTAGTAGTAGTAGTAGTAGTTGTAGTAGTAGTAGTAGTTCCAGCAGTAATTCTAAATCTGTGAAAACAAAATTGACTAACATAATTGCACTGCACAGCAGAGTTGAAAAAATCATGTACTACGCATAACGTGCAGCGACGACCGATGCTTAATATATTCTAGTGCTTAGTTATTTAGTGCTTATTTAAAAACAGTAAATACATTTGTGTATGTGTTTACCTCTAGATCATAGCTTTTCATTCTGCATATTGTTGTGGTAAAAAATAACAAACAATATACATGATGTGATGAAGAAGGTTCAATATATATGCTATATATTTATGATATTTTATAAATTCATTATACTATTCATAGTGAATTTATAATATTGGGGTGAAGATGTTCGTTTGCATGAAAAACCAAATGAGAACGAAACCAAATATTAATATATACATAAGTAAGTGAAGAGTTGTTGGCAAAGATTGAATGTGAAATATTTTGAAACTGGATTCGAAATTTTCTTTCATGTTTCTGGCATTTAAATTACCTCGCCATAGATGTGCACATTTAGGGCTTCAGTAGGGCTCTTTGAATTGTTTCTGGCTTCCATTTTACATAAACCGCCAATTACACTTCAAAAGAGCAATGTTTATTAAGAATAATGTCTATTCAAAAGTTCTATTTCTGAAACCACTTGCATCTTCATTTTACCTCAATGATAGACTGACTTACAATTTCCAACATGTGCACATTTGGTGAAACATTACTTCCTCTTTCGATCAACACACTGATCGGCTAAGTAAAGCGTAATTTTTTTTTTGAGGCTGGTCTCTCTTTAATCGTTGTTAACTTGAAACTGCCGCCCGACTATTTCCGATTGTAATAAACACTGATGTTAAAGCAGCAAAAATTTGCAAACTATCATCTATCTCTCAGCTTTCAATACCAGCATTCATAAGTAAGAACATGATGTGACACAGAGATACCAAAGCGGCTGATTTTTATTGGCAGCTTGTTTGCAAAACAACCAGTAGTCAAATGTCCAGTCTCTGATGCTTTACTGCAATTTCGCCCGCTAAACTTTGACCTCATTTTTCTGATTGGTTGTTCGCCGATGGCAGTAATTGGCAGTTCAATTAACCTACTTTATTAATTTATTAGATTTTGAAGTAGAATTATTGATCAGAATTGCATAATCAATGAAATGGCATAAATAAGGTTTAGTCTGAACTCATCCGCAATAATTCGACCCATTTTTGTGATTGGCTGGTTGCTGATTGGTTGTCGTTGTGTTGTGCGTTAAATGGCTAATGACTTCTGCTATTTTATTAGCTAACTATTTTGATAAGTGATTGGGTGAATAACTGTGCTATTTGATTAGCTATTCAGCTGTGATCTAGGATTGGGTGATTGTTGTTTATCAAGTCATGACCAAATATGGGTGCATCACCATTAAAATACTTTATATGGACATAAAAAAGCATTTACTATTTTTTAAAGAGAAAGCATTTAGCTATAACCTGGAAATGTGTATATTTGTTTTTAGACTTTGCAAACGATGCTTTTAAATAGCTTTTGCGTTTTACATTTACTGTTACTGATTTACATTCTTGTATGTTTGCTTTTGCACAACTATGCTGATCAACAGACTGTTTTCGCAGAAACTTTTCTGCTATTCGTTATAAGCGCTTCAGAACTTAGCAAATGTATAGTACAGAAATTTCCATTTTACAACAACAAGAAAATCTGAACTTTATTACAATATATACCATGGGCAAGATGGGCAATACAACTTTAACGTGGAATAAGTCCATTTCTAAATTTGTAGACACTGTTCCACGGCAACCAACTTATCGTTATGTTGAAAAAATGGAGGTTCGGTCCCACTTGGGCACAATTTTGTTCCCATTCGGTCCCACTTTTCATTTATTGGTCGTTGTCCTCGCTATTTTATTAGTCCGTAATGTCTTTGTAGTAGTTGGTTTTCCTTGTCTAATCAGTCGATGGTTGAAATCCATCCACTGTGATTATCAGTAATATTTTTTAATTTCAAATAATCAAATATTCCAAGAAGGATTTTTCATTTTAAATAATATCGAAGGCACTTAAGAAATGAAAATATTTCATATTCTAAAACAGTAATGTCGCATTGAAGCCACGTCATTTCAGAAAATTTTCATCGCAATTACAACATCGTGGAGTAGTTTATCCTTATAGATTCTCCGTATATTGGAAAATATAATAAACCATGAGTGTCCAATCCAAAAGTGAAAGGCCACAAGATTGAATGCGATAGAAAATGGTAAAAAAAAACATTACAAAAATAATATAAATTTCATCATAAAACAACAAAATAATTATCACCGTATTGTTCGGATGACAACAACCCACCAAACACTGAATCACATTTCAAAGATGAAACTCACAAAAGGAACAATATAAGAATCCACCACAGG
>NW_003526940.1:3174099-3186536 GCF_000181795.1 Trichinella spiralis
GAATGAATGCATCGATCATGCTATAAAAATACATATATGGATGTTTTGTACAATACGAAACTCTGTACATATAAGTAAAATTCTTGATTGCAAATCAGAAGATTTAAATAGAACACTTCCAGTAAATCAAGAAGTAATCAGATGCTAACAATTGGTAGTTGTAACTCCTTTGTTTAGCTGAAAAGCTGCAACCTGTGAACCATTTGTTAATTGTGCATTTTCTCTTTGTATTAAAATCGTCTTTACCAACATACGTGATGTAATGAGAAAAGCGAAGAATGTTTGACAAAGGCATATGCGTTTAATCATGCGTGAAATTAAGTGAAATTGCGAGCTAACACGTAACGTTAGCATTAGTGCCATTTGTTACCCGGAAATTGGAAGTGTTGCTACAACATTCCAGATTTTTCAAACAGATTATTCAATATTCTGACATTACACCCGGAAGTTAACATCCAATCTTGATAAATTTCAACAGGCAACAAATTTATTTACAAACAGTCAGAGCAGATTTATATATCAGGAGGGAAATCTGTACTAGACCGTTGTTGGCTGTTCATTACTGTTGTTGTTGCTAGTGAAAAATGAAAATCACTATTTAGCTTATTTTTTGTATTGTTTTTTCTGAATTATTACCATCGCATTTGATGTAACATCACTTTGGTACAATAAAATATGGAATAATGATAAAAATTATTTTCGGGAATGCTGATCATGGAAAAGTATAAACTTCACCACAAATAATATATTTAAATAAACAGAATTTCAATGAATGACAAAACTTCAATCACAATAAAAATTTGGAATTTAATCTTTCTTTCGCTCCTGTTCATAAGAGCTATTGTTTTTCTTCTTATGTTTCATTTAAATAAAAAATAAAATCTGGAACTTTGTTTAAAATAGAAATTTGTGGTTATACATTTTGTGTAAATTGTATTAAATTTCTCTTTCAATATCTAAAGTAAACCCACTACTGGGTTGATTAAACATTGAAGTTGCAATTCTTGTATTACTATGGTTCAACATTCCAGATCAAAAAATATCTGTTGCATTTCGTAATGATTTTACCAAACAAAATTGAAAGCAAAGAAAATTATTATTTTTTGCTCTTTTACCATCGTAAAAAATCATTACATGTCAAATTATGAAAACAAAAAATGACCTAGATAAACACGCTTATTTAACATCTCTTTTTTCAGCTATCCCTTCTTCAGGCTATTCATTTGTTGCTTCTATATTTTTGTAGAATAATGCAATTAGATAATAAAGATATTTAATTTGTAAAGAACAAAACCGTCAATTCTATTTTTCATATTTCACTCCTCAATGCTTATCATCAATGATTGTGCTATTTTCCGTGTCGTAGGTTTGAGATGTGCTTTTGAATGATGGGAATAAATAATAATGAATTTCAGTTTGTATCTAAAAGAACCGACATATGACAATACACAAAGGGAGATGCCACACGCTCAAGTGAACAAATCATAATGACAAATACAGGTTGTGAATAAAGATACAAACAATGGCTTAATGTAGCACATTATTATTGTAATATAACAGCTAATCCATTTTTGGGATGGCCCCACTTGGGCTCAATTTTGTTCCCATTCGGTCCCACTGTTCATTTATTGGTCGTTGTCCTCGCTATTTTATTAGTCCGTAATCTCGCTATTTTATTAGACCGTAAAGTCTTTTTCGTATTGGTTTTCCTTGTCTAATTGCTCATTGATTCAAATCTTTCCCTTGTGATTATCAGTAATATTTTTTAATTTCATTGGTTCAAATATTCCATTTAGGATTACGTAACTTTAATAATAGTGACGTAACATAAAAAATGAAAATATTTATTATTCCAAAATTTTATTGTCTGTTTGAAGTTTCGTCATTCATTGAAATTTTGTTTATTTAAATATGTTATTTGTGGTGTAGTCTATACTTTTTTATTATCAGTATTTTTGAAAATAATTTTTATCATTGTCCTCTATTTTATTGTACTAAAGTGACGCTCTATCGAATGCGATAGTAATCATTCAGAAAAAAACATTACAAAAAATAAGTTAAATAGTGATTTTTATTTTTCACTAGCCAACAGCACTAACAACAACAACAGTAAACAACATATCAGTGAACGACATTAATAAAGAGGAAACAACGAAAAAGGAAAAAATTAAATAATACAATAGAATGAAATAAAAAACTAATATAAATAAGCGGTGGCCAGGTGCATTTTTATCTTCTTCCTTGTTTCTTCTTCGATCTATTACCGATTTCCCTCCTGATAGATAAATCTGCTCCCATTTTTTGTACACAAATTTGTTGCCTGTTGAAATTTATCAAGATTGGATGTTAACCTCCGGATGTAATGTCAGAATACTGAACAATCTGTTTGAAAAATCTGGAATGTTGTAGCAACACTTTTAATTTCCGGGTTACAAATGGTACTAATGCTAACGTTACGCGTTAGCTCGCAATTTCACTTAATTTTACGGTTGATTTCTCGCATATGCCTTTGTCAAATATTGTTCGCGTTTCTTGTCACATCACATTTGTTGGTAAAGGCGATTTTAATACAAAGAGAAAATGCACAATTGACAAATTGTTCACAGTTGCAGCTTTCCAGCTAAACCATGGAGTGACAACTACTAAATTGTTAGCATCTGGTTAAATTCTTGATTTTACTGGGAGTGATCTATTTAAATCTTTCTTGTTTACAGTCCAAGAATTTTACTTTAATATTTACAAAGTTGCCTTCATTACGAAACAAACATCCATATATGTTGTTCAATCCAACTGTGTTCAGAACAGCTGAATTTCACTAACGGATCTCTGGTCCTCTCTCAGGCTTATCAGCGTTAATTAAGTTCGGGAACAACAACACACGGAAACTAAGATTTATTCGGGAAGAATCGCACAACACACACACAAACACAAGGTCACACACTTCCGCTCGCGTTCACGCTCGCCGATTACTCGCAGATTACGTCACCACCACCAACACACCGGTTACGGTAGCAGATTGGGATCTTCAGGCTCAAACCGAAGAAGTTTTCAACACTCTCCCCCCCCCTCGGTGATGGACCGCAGTTCATCACCGAACCGATGCTGGCTCAAGAAGAATGAGCGATCTGCTCAGCCGGATGAGAAGGCCTCGGGTAGTCCGTACTTTCACTGACCTCGTGACCCCATCGCTTCCCGTCAACGGCTCGATGATCACGCCTAGTTTCCAACAATTCCGTGGAACGCCTTCTTCCACTAGGAACACTAGGTCTCCCTTTTCCGGCTGCCGCCCGAACTTCGTCCATTTCCCTCGTGAGGTGAGAGTCACGAGATACTCTTCCAGCCATCGATTCCACAGATGTTTCATCAGCAGCTGCTGGTGCCGCCAACGCTTACGCAGCTGGATGCGTTCGTCGGGGCCGATGCGGACGCAGCGGGAATCGGGAGCGATGCCAATTCTCGTCCGATGAGGAAGTGCGCCGGTGTTAACGGGGCGCAGTCATGGGGGTCCTCGCTCAACAAGGTGAGTGGCCGGTCATTGATCCGAGCCTCCAACTCACACAGCACGGTGTGCAACTCCCAGCTGCGGAGTAACGCTTTCCCCAAGACCTTCCTCAGAGCGTTTTTCATCGATCTTACAAGCCGCTCCCAATAGCCACCGCACCAGGGAGCTCGGTCGGTGCTATACTTCCACTCGATCTGCCGCATCGCCAACTTTTCCCGGATCTTACCAGCTGAATTTCCGCGAAGAAGGTCTCGCATAAACGAATCAGCTTGCTTAAACGTCCGGAAATTGTCAGTGTGAATCACACTGGGTCTCCCGCGTCTGGCGATGAATCGGCGGAGAGCGGCCAAGAAACTAATCGTGGTCATGTCAAATACCACCTCCAAGTGCACCGCTCGTGTGACCATGCACGTGAACAGGCAGATGTACGCCTTCTGCGCAGGCTGATGTTCATCTTTCACGTACAACGGTCCAGCAAAATCCAATCCCACTCTGTTGAATGGGAATGACGGTATCACTCTTTCAGGCGGAAGGTCGCTCATCAGTGGACAAAATGGACGAGCATCATGCTTCCGGCAGATGATGCAAGCTCTGATGCATCTCTTGACTGCTTGCCGGCCCCGAACTACCCAAAAGCGACGCCGCAAGGCTGCCAAGGTTTGGTTCAGTCCAGCGTGCAATTCTGATTCATGAGTTCGTCGCACAAATGGCTCAACAACCGGGCCGTTGCGTGGGAGAAGCAAAGGATGACGGTGGCACCAGGGCAGCGCCGTCCTTGACAGTCTTCCTCCCACTCGCAAAAGGCCTTCCGTGTCCACGAATGGAGACAAAGCCGCAAGGGGGTCCCCAGCTCGCACAGGGATGGGCCCCGAGGCAGTCTTCGAAACCGGAAACGCCTCCGCTTGAACTGCTCTCACCCACCGCTTTTCGGCGTCTTGCAATTCTAGCAAGGACAGTTGAGCTCTGATTTTCCGTTATCCTGCGTGGGTTCTCGCATTCGCGAGGAACCGACAGCAATATGCCGTGACCCTGACGAGGCGTTCCATCGTTCCATATCGAGACGGGTCGATGATCGCCAAGAGACCGGGCTCTTTCAGGCTGGCGCAAAGCGTGACGACCCTTTTCCTCTCAGGGGACACGAGACGAGTCTCCTCCGGCGAGAGCGCCATAGTCAGGCGCGGCCACTGCTCATTAGGTTCCTTCAGCCAGGCCGGACCATTCCACCAGAGTTTGTCCTCACGGAGGGTGTCCAAGGCGCAGCCGCGGCTGAGTTTATCAGCCGGATTGTCCGCGGTGGGACAATGCCGCCACTGAGAAGGCTCAGTCCGGCTGAGGATCTCCTGAACGCGGTTCGCCACGAAAGGTTTCCACCTTCGTGGGTCGCCTCGGATCCAACTGAGGACAATAGTACTGTCGCTCCAACAGGTGGATCGGTTGAAAGGAAGGCCTAATTCCCGTTCCACGTACTCTTTGAGGCGCGCCACGTGGAGTGCAGCCATCAATTCGAGCCGTGGGAGGCTCAGTCGCCTGACCGGAGCGACGCGGATCTTGGCGAGGCAGAATCTCACCTCCTTGGCTCCGTCCATGGACTCCGTCATCAGGTATGCCACGGCGCCAAACGCTGTTTCCGAGGCGTCGCCAAAAACGTGCAGCTCAGAGCGGCGAACCTGATCTTTAGGACTGACCATCAACGCGCGTGGAACTCTGACGCTGGCCAGAGTCTCCAGTTCATCAGCGACGTCGGTCCTGATGAGCGATTTCTCCGAAGCACTGTCGAGAAGGCAATTGACCAACCTCTTCTTCCCGTTCTCACCGTAGGCCATCGCTTGGACGACAGGAAGGAGGACCCCGGGAGCCCGAACAGTCGAGGAAAAGTGAACCCCGACGGGAGCGAGTTCAGTCGCGGCTCTGTCAGAAGCCGCATCTTCTGCTTCCAAATCCTGGGCAGGCGCCGTTGTTGGGTTTTTCTCCTTGACAGCTGCATCCGGTTGCGCCGCGGGTCTTGCATTTCTTGAAGCTGCTGGCCGCCTGGTTCGTCTGCGGTTCTGACGACGGTGGGGGTTCTGCAAGGCAAGCAGAGGGTGCTGACCTGGTCGGTCAGGATTCTGCTGGCAGCTACCTCTACGGTGACCTTTTCGCAGACATCCAAAACACAACCCATGCTTCCGGACACATTGCCATAGTTCCGGCCCGGAGAGTTCGACGAATCGCGGGCAACTCTCAACAGGATAGATTCCGCAGCACACCACGCAGTTTCCGACTGGATCCACTTGTATGGTGGCCGTCATGAAACGCTCTCCCTGCTCAGCCCTCCGTTCTGGTTTCCGAGCGGGCATCTTCCTTGCCGAGCCCTTGATCTGAGATTGGTTCAGCAAGAAGGAGAGGAACACCGATGAGGTAATTTTCTCATTCGTCAGTTCTTGTACGAATGCCCTCCAGGCTTCCAAGGTGTCTGGCGGCAGCTTCTTCTTGATTATCGGAAGGAGAGCATGGAATCCGCTCAAGTTTGCGTCCACATCCTTCCCCAGAGCTCTCAATTCGAGGAAGTGGCGATTCAAGTCATCGAGGAGCCTCGTCAGGTCGGCTGCTCCGTCATCGGAGCACTCCTTCAAACTGACCACCTTCAACACGTGACTCTCCACCACCTCGGGCACTCGATGGAATCGATTGTGGAGCGTCTGAACGACCTCAGGGTAATTCTCCGCGCAGACCGTGATTCCTTCAATGGCCTTCAACGCTGCGCCGGACAGACATGACCGCAAATGAAGAAACTTGGTGATGGCACCAAGGTCCTCCCGTCGATCAATGCTCACCTCGAACTGAGCCCAGAATGACTTAAACTCCAGGATGTTACCATCAAACTTTGGCAGTGGCACCGGTTTCAGCTTTCCCAACTGCGACTTCGACCCTGATTTTTCGGTCAACGCAGATGTCGCCATGGGCTCTTTGCTCTCCTCCTTCTCTTTCAAGAATGTGTCGGCCCGGGTGCGTGTTGTAAACACTTCCTTGCATAACTCGCGCCATTCATTAAGGACAGCTTCCAGAGACTCTCCGTCGGGAAGTACGTCTTCCAATGTGACTTGAGCTCAGTGCGCTTCCGCATACTGTGCATCCAAGGCACGCAGGGCATTCCTAACCGCTAACTCAGAGGAGTCTGTCTCGAGCTGATCCAGCACTTGTTGAATGGTCTCCCGTAGACGCTTCTGTTCAATCTGTTGGCGCCTCTTAACTGTTTCAATCTTCATCTCGTGAAGCAAGATCAAAAATTCTCAGATTCCGGCCTTCCCGGCTCGTGGCACCAAAATATATTGCTCAATCCAACTGTGTTCAGAACAGCTGAATTTCACTAACGGATCACTGGTCCTCTCTCAGGCTTATCAGCGTTAATTAAGTTCGGGAACAACAACACACGGAAACTAAGATTTATTCGGGAAGAATCGCACAACACACACACAAACACAAGGTCACACACTTCCGCTCGCGTTCACGCTCGCCGATTACTCGCAGATTACGTCACCACCACCAACACACCGATTACGGTAGCAGATTGGGATCTTCAGGCTCAAACCGAGGAAGTTTTCAACATATGTATTTTTTACATGTCGATGAGGTTTGTGGTTTGTATGAAAAATCCTGTTTGACATTCGTACATTTCATATAAAATACAGTCGAACTTGATTAAGTGCATAAGATTTTGGTCGAAAAAAATTCCCTGTAGTTAATTAAACGGTAAAATAATGGGTAAGTGCATAGTAATTCTTGCCAAATTCCATGCTCACTTATAAGCAAGTTCAAATGTAATTTGAAATGCAACATCAAACAGATCAGCTACATCATAGGCACTGCTTTTGATGCGGAATGTTTAAAGATTTCGTTATCATTGAAATATACATTGAAAGGTTGCAAATGGAAATGAAAACAGATAGCAATTTAAGTGTTCACCAACGCACTACTCGGTTTGTTCAGATGTTGAAATATGAAGTTTACAATTTACACGAAATATATAAATAAATTTGTTTTTTGACTTGTAAATAATATTGCAGATTTTTAATTTTCTATTTAAATAAAATATTCGACTTTAAACAATAACACTGATGAAAGAAGTCAAAACTTTGTGAAGTTGAAAATAAAATTCTTTGATTGCTAACAAGAAAGATTTTCATAGAACAGTCAGACGGAAATCAAAAATGTAACTCGATGCTAACAAATTAGCAGTTGCCATGCCTAGTTTAAGCTGACAACTGCAGCTGTGGACAATTCATCACTTGTTGATTTTTCCATTGCATTACAATCGCCTTTAGCTAATCATCAGAATATTTTCTGACAAACGGAAAAGCATTTAATGCATAAATTTCATTTAATTGCAAGCTGAAACGTAATTTATTTGATGAACTGAAATAAATGAGTGTAAAACACTTTGAAAGCAAAAAGGAAGCGAAGGACAGCACGAAGTAGAATAGCAGTTAAAGCTGCTTCAAATTCACTCTGCTGTGGACATCACGTTCTTCGATGTGCTTTATTGTCTTGCCGTTGATACCCGCTGTATTTATCACTCGTTACATCACCCCCCTGCCTTTTAAGAGCAGTCTGTCTCAGACTGTTTGTGAGACTGCCGTGACATATTCCTTCAGCCATCTTGGAGTGACTGGAATTCTCTTTGATCAGCTTAACTCTGGCTCTTGCGATGGCTTTTGTTCTTGTTGGCTTGATGTTGCAATGATGACATTATGTAACCGTTTTACATGGTTATCATGATTCTACTACTTGTCCACCCCACCTTGTGGTTTGCCCCATACACGCATTTAATCGGTCAGTGTGGATCATCAGCTTTTTTGGGGCTTGACATTTTACTTTCTTTATTATATTCTGGCCAACTCGCTGCAGAATGCGGAATGTACTCTCTCACGTTCTGCCCTAAGTATCCTTCTTTTGTGTAGCCAGCCGGACTTTGTTATTGATACTGAGCTTATACTCATTCTTTCTACTGTTGAACCATTTTATCTGACGTCGTAACACTGCTTGAAGCTTCTCGCTTACTTCTTTGAATGTATCTGCTAAATCGTTTCTCAACTTCTACATGTACTCTTTAGGTGTTTGCAGAGGGAATTCTGGTACATGACGCCTATCAGCAGCGCGGCTTCTCATCCGAAGAAGATTCTGCAATGCGTGGCCTACGTCGACCCATGACTGCTATTTCACCATGCTAAGAGTGTCGTTGGGATCCAGTTAATTCTGTTTGTTATTGATTGTTCTTGCGCTGAGGGATGAATTAGTTCCAAAAAATTCATGGATTTGTTTGCATTTATTCAGACTCATTTGCTGTTCAGATACGTAATTGGTTAATGAGTTACGCTGCTTTATCAGTTACTGAGATATGAGCACGAATTCGACGAACAACTTATAGCACGTGATTGACAACTCAGCTTTGACATAGATTAGATGGTTGGTATCATTCAGAGTTTAAGCAGATATGAAATGCTCCACCCTGAAGTCACCTTATATGGACATAAATAATCACATTTTCCAATTTTTCAAATAATGTACTTCTTTCACATATGACGTGGAATTCACACATTTTTGACATGGCAAATGATACCATTCAAAATCTTCAGCGTTCTACACTTCACTGATTACATAAGATCATTCCAGTTGAAATAAAAACATGCTTTTGTAATATTATTCCTTCAAAGTTATACCGAGCAGCAGCTTATTTTGAACAAAAATCAAACTGCTCTCGCAGTGAGCACTTTCACCAGCTCCCATTTTTGCCACTCGGGCTAGTCTGAACTCATCCGCATCCTATTTGTTCCAAACTCCGCCCCCTTTTTGTGATTGGCTGTACGCTGATAGGTTGCACGCGATTGATTGGTAATTGGCTAATGATTCTACTATTTTATTAGCTAATAATTATGATAAGTGATTGGGTTAATAACTTTGCCATTTGATTAGCTATTAAGCTTTGATCAAGGATTGGGTGATTGTTATTTATCTACTCTTTACTTAATATGGGTGCATTACCATTAAAATACCTTATATGGACATAAAAAAGCATTTACTATTTTTTAAAGAAAAAGCTTTTTAAGATATGGTGTTAGCTATCTTTTATTGCGTTTAAGAAATTATAACAATAGCAAAGTTAATATGCTTCAAACTAATGTTTAACTTCTTTACATTTGCATATTCTTTGTGTATGTTGTTAAGAAGAGCATTTAACAAAATGTCTTGCAATATTCGAATATGGCTTTAAATAAGTGGTTATCTTAGTCAATAACATTAATGATTCTTCAGTTTTACATTTCATTGTTCACATAATAACTTGCTTTTGTAATTTTACTTCTTCACATCTGTGCTAATCAGCAGACTACTTTGCACATAAACATTTCTGCCTATCGCTACATGTATGTATGCATAGTATACATAGTATACTACTATGCAAATGTATAGTATGCAGCATCATGTTACAGCAACAATCAATAAGGATCAACAACAACTAACAAGCAATGAAAATCAACAATAACCAACAATAAATAAGATCAACAACAAACAAGCGTGAACTATAATACAAGATATAGAATATATGACAATGACAAACTATACAATCATAAGGAATAAAAAATATATACAACAATAATTAATGAAATATATACAACAATAATAAACAGTGCAAAAGTACTATAATCGTAGTGGTTCAGGAGTATGATACGATATTGCACTCAAAAAATGCTCAACACTAATTTCATTATGAACCAATCTACCCGTAAGCGCAGCTACCCGTCGCTGCTGGACTCCGTAAGCTGGGCTACGGCTTACGGAGCCCCTTCCATGCATATAGCCATCATCTATTTGCCGCACCACCGTCTCAGTCTTACCCTGTTCATCAAGGATAAGTTGTAAAAACTGACAAAACCCTAGGTGGTGCTATCTTTCCTAACAGTCAAACAATACACGACGGGTAGCAGTTTACCCCTCAGGAACACATGAAGGGTAAACAACTGCTGGTACCAGCAGGGGACAATCTTAAACGTCCCATCCCTGCACCAGCAGTTACTCTGAGCCAACAGCCTCACACCATCCTCGGCGGCAAAAATTAATATATCACTGGTCGGCGAATGCTACATTAAAAATTGCGCACCGGATTTCGTTGTCGTCTGCTCGGCAGTAAGCCGCAGATCCTGCCGCCTGGCCGGAAGTCGTGGGTATCTCTTCGAACGGCTATAATACATCGTGTTCCGGGACTGCTCCCACGTTGGAAAGTGAGGGGCAGTTTCTAGACTGGTGGAGGCATTGCTTGCCAGTTCATCGAAAATTTCTAATACCGGCCTCAGATCTCCTGCAGCCAGCCTCTTCAATTCATTCAGCTGCTGCTGATGTTAGAATGCATGGGTATCTACTCGGCAGCCCTCTGCATGCTCACCGGTTCTGATGACTTCTGTGGCATCAAGGTTAGTATAGCGCTTGCCAGGGCAACCTCTTGTTCCCTAAATTGGAAACGAAATTGCAAGCTCATGATACTACACTATAATAACAACGTGCTATAATAAAATAATTCTGTTTACTGATGCACATATCCAACATTTGTCATTGCGATTCGTCCGCTTGAGGGTGTAACACCTTCCTCTGTACACTAATTTTTGTTGGTTCCTTTGAGTAGAAGCAAACTGAATTTCATCACTCTCCATTATTAACAACATTCAAATACGAAGCATACAGCTACACGGAAAACCAGGGAAATAAATTTAACGGTTTTGCACTCCGTTTTAAATAACCATTTTGCAACCATTAAATAGCTTATGCACCGTTCCGGTTGATTTGTCTAGCTCAGTTAGCTGCGTCATGCATTATGCCCAGCAGCATTTTACTTCCTGCTTCATAGTGTACTTCTCGTTTACTCCAGTATTAGTAATAATGGAATCCATTTCCGCGTCCATTTTCTGTTTATTGCCGTCCAGTCCAGAAAGTCGTATCCATCACAATTTCAGCAGGCAAATTTCGGATGATAATATCTGATCTTGTTTCGCTCCTCAGCTAATAACCCTCAAATGCTAAGCACTGAACTGAAACGCAAGACCAAAAAGGAAAATAAATTTGATGGTTTAAATTCCATTTTAAATAATCATTTTGAAACAACATTTAGTTTTCATTTCTCATTTTATCTACAATTGAAGATCAATTTCGATTGATATTTCTGTGGCACCTATGCCTTTGTTGATGTTGACAGAAGATTATTAATCACACACAAATGGCGCACAAATGCTGATATCAAAGTATGCGATGTCCACTGCAAAATGAATTTGAAGCAGCTTCAAGCGCTTTTGTGATTGGTTGGTGCTGTTCATCGCTTTCTTTCTGCTTTTGAAGTGCTTCACTTTTATTTATCCATGCCAATGGAAAAATACTGTTCAAAAAAAATGTCAGCCAACAGTTGCTTTCACTTGTGATATAAATTACCTTCTTAGCTAACAATTAAATGAGATTTATGCCTAATGTTCTTTTCTGTTTGTCAGATATTGTTCTGATGAAGGCTAGTTGAAGGCTATTCAAGTACAAAGGGAAAACGTAAAATTGATGAATTGTCTACAGCTGCAGTTTTCAGCTAAAACTGAGAGTGGTGGTTGCTGAATGTTAGCATCGAAATACTTTTCTGATTTTGCCTAAATGTATAATGCATCGAATGCCTGAATGAATGCATCGACATGTATAAAAATGCATATGTAACAATTGATGCTTTGTAACAAAAGAAACTCTGTAAATATTAAAGTAAAATTCTTGATTTGCAAATAAGAAAGATTTAAATAGAACACTCCCAGTAAAATCAAGAAGTTAATCAGATGCCAACAATTTGGTAGTTGTAACTCCTTGGTTTAGCTTGAAAGCTGCAACTGTGAACAATTTGTCATTGTGCATTTTCATTTGTATTAAAATCGCCTTTACCAAC
>NW_003526940.1:3186546-3186884 GCF_000181795.1 Trichinella spiralis
GCTTTTGAAGTGCTTCACTTTTATTTATCCATGCCAATGGAAAAATACTGTTCAAAAAAAATGTCAGCCAACAGTTGCTTTCACTTGTGATATAAATTACCTTCTTAGCTAACAATTAAATGAGATTTATGCCTAATGTTCTTTTCTGTTTGTCAGATATTGTTCTGATGAAGGCTAGTTGAAGGCTATTCAAGTACAAAGGGAAAACGTAAAATTGATGAATTGTCTACAGCTGCAGTTTTCAGCTAAAACTGAGAGTGGTGGTTGCTGAATGTTAGCATCGAAATACTTTTCTGATTTTGCCTAAATGTATAATGCATCGAATGCCTGAATGAATG
>NW_003526940.1:3186894-3187862 GCF_000181795.1 Trichinella spiralis
CCAATCCTGGCACCAGCCAGTTAATTTGAAGCCAAACAGTCTTCACACCATTCGTCGGGCGACAAAAAATTTAATATATCATTGGGTCGGCGAATTCCAACATAAAAAATTGCGCACAGGTATTTCGGTTTTCGTCTGCTCGGCAGTAAGCCGCAGATCGTCCGGCCTGGCCGGGAAGTCGGTGGGTATCTCTTGGAACGGCTATAATACATCGTGTTCCGGGGACTGCTCCCACGTAGAAAGTGAGGCGCAGTTTCTAGACTGGTGGAAGGCATTGCTTCCCAGTTCATCGATAATTTCTAATACCGGCTTCAGATCTCTTGCAGCCAGCCTCTTCAATTCATTCAGCTGCTGATGATGTAAGAATGCATGGGTATCTACTCGGCAGCCCTCTGCATGCTCACCGGTTCTGATGACTTCTGTGGCATCAAGGTTAGTATAGCGCTTGCCAGGGCAACCTCTTGTTCCCTAAATTGGAAACGAAATTGCAAGCTCATGATACTACACTATAATAACAACGTGCTATAATAAAATAATTCTGTTTACTGATGCACATATCCAACATTTGTCATTGCGATTCGTCCGCTTGAGGGTGTAACACCTTCCTCTGTACACTAATTTTTGTTGGTTCCTTTGAGTAGAAGCAAACTGAATTTCATCACTCTCCATTATTAACAACATTCAAATACGAAGCATACAGATACACGGAAAACCAGGGAAATAAATTTAACGGTTTTGCCACTTCCGTTTTAATTAACAATTTGGCAACCATAAAATAGTTTTGCCCCCGTTCCGGTGGATTGGTTTGGTCCAGTAGGTGGCGGTCAAGCCATTTATCCCCGCCACCATTTTCCTTCCTTGCTTCATTAGTGTAATTTTTCGTTTTACTTCCAGTTTTTAGTATATAAGGGAATCCCATTTCCCGCGTCCCATGTCTGTTTTCCGTCAGTCCAGAAGTCGTATCCATC
>NW_003526940.1:3187872-3188555 GCF_000181795.1 Trichinella spiralis
CATTAATAAAGGGGGTATCAGGGGGATTTCAAAATTACAAATTATTGTTTGTGGATAAAGATTGACGCTAAGGACAGCCGCTTTGTTTATTAAAGCTTGGAATATAAACTCTTATTTGCCAATATCTTTAAGCGTACATAGCAACAGACTACTGGCACCAGCTTACTCGCCACAATGGCATGGATGGTAAAATCCTATTCATATCATTGAGGTACAACCTTGAATGTACCATCAGTACCCCAAGTTTTTACGGTTGCCATCAGTCTATATAGGTCAGGTGCTCATCTACCCGGTAGGTTTCAACGTGATCTTTACTATCGATCCCAGCCGGAACTTCTAAATCTGTCAACACTGCACCCCCGCCGCCTTCTTTATCCTATACCAATATAAAGTAATTGTTAATAACTAGGAACACATGCTGTACATTCAGCGCATACTTTTGAACATCTCCAATATCTCTGTTTGCGGGCACGTTTTAATTTATATATCCTGCCTACCATACCACCGAATTGGACCAAATCCCGCAACGATTTGGTACAAGATGTAACTCAGGGTACTGAGCAATAACAAGGAACAGAATAGAAAATGATTCGAATAACTCTGGAACGGAAAGCACTGAACGCAAACGCAACACCAAAAGTGAAAATAAATTGTACAGTTTTGAATTTCATTTTAAATAACCA
>NW_003526940.1:3188565-3225339 GCF_000181795.1 Trichinella spiralis
GATAGGTAATCATTCCGAAAAAAACCATTACAAGAAGTAGGTTAAATAGTGATTTTATTTTTCGTAGCCAACGAGCACTAACAACAACAATAGTAAACAACATATCAGTGAACGACATTAACAAAGTGGTATCAGGGGGATTTCAAAATTACAAATTATTGTTTGTGGATAAAGATTGACGCTAAGGACAGCCGCTTTGTTTATTAAAGCTTGGAATATAAACTCTTATTTGCCAATATCTTTAAGCGTACATAGCAACAGACTACTGGCACCAGCTTACTCACCACAATGGCATGGATGGTAAAATCCTATTCATATCATTGAGGTACAACCTTGAATGTACCATCAGTACCCCAAGTTTTTACGGTTGCCATCAGTCTATATAGGCCAGGTGCTCATCTACCCGGTAGGTTTCAACGTGATCTTCACTATCGATCCCAGCCGGAACTTCTAAATCTGTCAACACTGCACCCCCGCAGCCTTCTTTATCCTATACCAAAATAAAGTAATTGTTAATAAGTAGGAACACATGCTGTACATTCAGCGCATACTTTTGAACATCTCCAATATTTCTGTTTGCGGGCACGTTTTAATTTATATATCCTGCCTGCCATACCACCGAATTGGACCAAATCCCGTAATGATTTGGTACAAGATGTAACTCAGGGTACTGAGCAATAACAAGGAACAGAATAGAAAATGATTCGAATAACTCTGGAACGGAAAGAACTGAACGCAAACGCAACACCAAAAGTGAAAATAAATTGTACAGTTTTGAATTTCATTTTAAATAACCATTTTGCAACAATATTTAGTTTTCATTTTATATTTTATCTACAATCGAAGATCAACTTCTGATATTCCTTGTAGCACTAATGCTTTTTGTTGATACTGACAGAATAAAATTAATCACACACAAATAGCGCACGAAGAACACGTTGTGACGCGGACGTCCACCATGAGCAGCTGTGCACAATTCATCATTTAGCTTTGTACTAAAATCGCCTTTATCAATTCATCTGATATGACAAAAGACGGGAAAAAATGCAGCACATTTATCAAACTCATAGAACAAAGCCGTATTATGTCTAACTGGCGGAAACAAGCGTTAAATGACTAGTAAGAAAAGGTGTAGAAATTAAACTATACCGGTAAAAAGAGTAAGAGTTGGGAGTGTTCAAAAGTATGTGCTGAATGTACTGAATGTGTTCTTTTTCATTAACAATCTGTTTGTTTCGGTATAGGACAAGAAGGGGTGCAAAGGCTCAGTATCCACCAACCTGGATGTAACACCTGTGCCTCTCATATGGAAGCATGCCCGGTGGATCCGCACTAGGCATACAAAATGGAAAAATGGCGGTTCTAAAAAAGCGAAGCGCGGAATAAACGAAACCCATCTTCGTCATATACGACGAGGAAGCCTCCGCCGCCTCTGCTGAGCCATCAACATCTTGCTATTTTCTGGTTTTTAAACGGGTAAAGTCCACGATATACAGCCACCGGTCAAAGCGCTACCCAAAACTGCCTGAACATTGTTGTCAGAACTTGCAAATCTCTGACGCATTCAGGACAACGAAGGCCAGTGAAGATTTTTTATTGTGGTAGTGTGCGTCAAAGCATATCCTGATCTTTTCGACGGCCGATAACATTAGACTACTGGCAGCCTTGAAAACCTGGGCCATGGATGGCACATTCAAAGTTGTACCTCAATGCTATCAACAGCTTTTTACCATCCATACCGTTGTGGCTGGTAAACTGGTCCCAGCAGTCTATTGTTTATGTACCGGCAAAGATATTGGCACTCACGGGTTCATTTTTCAAGCTTTAATAAACAAAGTGGCAGTTCTGGTGGTCGACCTTAATCCAGATACCATTATCTGTGATTTTGAAACAGCGTTCATACCTGCCATTCAGGGCCACTTTCCAAATACGCGGGTACAGGGCTGCTAATTCCACTTCTGCCAAGCGGTACATAGGAAAGTGAGTGAGCTGGGCTTAAAAACGAGATATCGAATCGAAGAAGAAACAAAAAAAGATAAAAATGCTCATTGCCACCGCTTTCCTCCATGTACCAGAAGTTGACACGGGCGTTACACTGCTTGAAGCAGGCACTACGGGTACCCTGGCAGCTTTATTTCATTACTTTAAGCAAGGGTGGATGACCGATGATAGACTGCCGTTTTGGAATGTACATAATGTAAACATTAGGACAAATAACCACTTGGAATGTTGGCATAATCAGTTCAACAAAAGAGCGGGAAAAGTCACGTCAGGTTTTATGAACTGCTCCAGCTCTTGATAGCAGAACAGGGTGTGGTGAACACGCTCATCAACCAGCTGCTATCAAGAAATCCTGCCGCTGGTTGCTTAAGACGGGTAAACCGTACTTATGCTGAGAAACAACGATGGATCATAAGATATACCGTATTGATTAATAATCCTAGATTGATGTTCTTCTTCCGCTTTGGATTATGGCTGACGATTTGAGTTTGGTTTTAAATATTCCAAATAACTATAATTCACTACACGAATGTAGAGTTCACCAGCTGAAACACACCAATGCTTGACAGATAGACATGGGATGGATTTTTGATTGACAAAAATGAAAAAAAATATTTTGCTCAAAATTTATTCTAATCTGAAGTTTCAGTAACTGCTCTGTTTACCAAAGTATAAACAAATGTGTTCGTAAATTCGTCACAAATCCATCAACTGGGTCACCCGCGGTGCCCAACAACAAATGATGGAATAATGTTTCTTTGCTATAAGGCAAAAATAATGCAAAGTTGCCGGCCAAAAGCACTGGATTTTGTGCCGATGGAAAGCTGCCAAACCAAACCGGTTTCAACATTTATTCATTAGCCACATATTTGCCGGCATTTAGCTGCCTCACAGTGAACAAGTGCGTGGCATTTTTGTACAGCGATACAATCATTTTAAACAAAGCGACTAGCCATGTGGCTTTCAGTGCAGTTCTTCACTTGTGATTCCCACAAGAGCCACGAAAGAAAAATTCAGTATAGGGTTGGCTTGCTGGTATCGGTGTTTCGCTTAGTTTGTAATTGCACTTGGCATCATAAAAGGTATAAAGAGAGCTCTAGAGCCTGGCTATTTAAGCCATGCTTTCAGAATCCAGATTTAGCTCGTTCAAAAAATTCAATTTTTTCTGTCCTCTCTTGTTAATTACAAAATAAGACCGAATGATTTGAAATTGTCCATTTTTTAATTAAACAAAAAGCTCACATTGTCAATACACTTCTTTGAATTCACATTATTCTTTACCGTAAACCTGAGCGTTTTTCAAATAAGTTATTGCAGCTTTAGCGACATTTTCTGCAGTGTCCAAAATAGTATCGTCTGGTACAGGCAGTTCTGTCAGCAGTTCACTCATCTGTACCACTTGCTTATCACTGAACAACTGCTGAAATATGGACAATAGTTTAAGTGCAATTTCTGTTCGACACTGTCTAAAATTGAAGTTTATCAAAAAAAAACAACTCTCAACATTCACATATTACGACTAACAACTGCAAAATATTGTCAGACGGAACAAAGCACAGCTTGGTGGCTAATTTCTTCAGTTTTCGTTTAGTTACTGCAGAGGATTTCGTCATCGATTCAACCTGATTCAAAAAATAAAAAAAAGAAACCAATAATACATAAAAAGAATGCAATGTTCAATGAATCCTACTTCAATATGATGAAATTACACCAAGATTAAATGTACGTACCTTACCGGGATCCATTTTCATCAATTCGATCGCTTCAAAATATATTTCTCCCAGAAAATGCCATTCGGAAATGCTAGAGGAATGTTTTTCCAGTGTCAATTTTTTAATGTTCAACAATTCATCGAATTTTCCTAAACAAAAAAAATTAAAACTTTCTTACATATCAATCACAGCACAAAAATCACTTGAAGCAAAACCATACCCTCGAGAAACAGTTTTGGACCAATGTGTTCTGTGAACAGTTGATGCGCCATGTTATAGTTGCACGCTTTCAATTGCCATTTAAATTCAGCCCAGAAATCCTCTTCTGCATGTGCTCTTAATGCCTGCAAGAATGTTCGTGGTCAAACAAAAAGAAAAAAGTAAAAACATGAATGCGCTGAAACCATAGAACTGAAAAGCCATTTCTCTGGAATACCAATGGCTTTCACCAGAAAGGACCAAACCTCTTCGTCAGCGCTAAATCCACGGTAAGCAATCATTCTCTGTATGGCAGTTATTCTTGTTTTCGAGTCTGCAATATGGGAAAGGACAAAAATAGCCCAATGCCAAAGACCAAGCTCTTCTAACTGAGCAGCATAAGCGCAGTGCAAAGCATTCAACTGTTCATTCGAAACATTCGTATAACCAACTGCATGCAAAATTGTCCAAAGATGCCAACTGAAGTAACAGAAAAAAAGTTATTAAAAAAATTTCAAATAAACCTCAAAATTCAAAATAACGTCATTTAATTTATCATAAACCGCACATCAGACTGGCTGAACAACATTTATATTTACCAATGAAACAATAATAACTGTTCAATTTAAAATTTCAAAATCAACTAAACAACAACTCACTTTATTTCATCTGAAAACAATTTCATTAATCCAGCAAACGTCTTGTAATTTATTCATGTAAAATTCATTAATTTCTTTTTTTTCTTACCTGACTGAATGTTAACATAGAATAACATGCCAAATAAATCATATATACAGTAACACTACTGCGCAGAATTGGGAAAGAATATTAGAAGGAGAATTAAATTCAAAAAGGGATCAACGAAAAAAGCTTGTACACTTTGAATATTCAACCGAACGTTTTTCTTAGAAAATTTCACTTTACAACAAAGTATGTAGAATATATTTGAAATTCAATTAAAAATTCAACATATAAAGACACTTCAATTTCCCTCATACCTCAAATGGTAATCCAATGGATCTTCTGACCACGTAGAGTTATTCAGTACACTTTCCAGTGAATGCTTCGTGTTGACAAAAAGCATCAACAAGTGATACAAAATGTCTGTTGCTACACAGTCTGAACTACTGTTGTACAAGTAGAGTGGAGAAGGCTTCGGAACGGAAAATTTCTCATGTTCCCAAAACTCACTGTAATGTTTCAGCGCATTTTCGACAGATATTGCACCCCCATCGTAGTACCTGAAAATGACAATTGCATGTATTATTTAAAAAAAGAAAAAAGAAAAAAAAACAGCTAGAAATCTTCACACCAAAGAAAAAATGCAAATGCTGACAACCAATGAACATTGTGAAGTACGTCAATTACTCGGTTACCACTGCGACGCCACGTCACCTGACCAGCGATCAACAAATATAATTTGAAAATTTTCGGATTTATAAAATTATCAACCTAAATAATATTTGAACAAAGTACTACTAATGATGAAATAGTTCTATATATAATACTTTAGATACGGTCCATGCTTGCAGCTGATCAAGCATCAATTTGCGAGATTCGTCAGCAAGAGTTGCTTGACTAAGCAACGTAGATAATCGATAACACTTTTCAGATTGGCAAAGTTCAACAGCCTCATCAATGCTACCTTTGATTAGCAATAAAAATATCTCATCAAAAATCTGAAACATGACAATAAAAATTAAAAATACAACAGCATAACTAACTGTAAATGAAAAATCTCAAACCTGAAAATCGTCGTTAAGTTCATGATTAAAAATGTATCGTCCACTGCGATTTATTAGCCAATCAGATAATTTCTGCAAATCGATTACATCTTTCAAATCATCATCACTTTCTAAAAGAACAAATAAATCAATTGTCCATTTAGAACAGATCAAAGTAGAGCTTACCAGGTCGAGGTTCCCAAAGCGCTTTGCAAAGCAGCACTGCATCCCGGCAGAGTTCAACATCTGGACAATCTGAGAACATTTCGCACATGGAACAATGTTATAAAAAGAAAAAAAATCAAATTTCATCAACTACTACTACTTTTAGTTTGGTCTTTTAAAATTTCATCGTACGCGACAATTAGCTTCACAGCATCGACAGGCGAAAAAAATGGAGACGAATCTTTATCCAATCTTTCGCTTAGATCGAAGCAGCATTTGAGCAACATTTTCAGAACATTCTGAAAATGGATAACTTTTAGAAGAGCGTTTGAAAAAATACAATCATATATTATTACAAAATAACTGTCAAAAAGGAAACATTTGAGCATTATGCAAAAACAAATGCATATCCCTAATGACAATTTTTTGCAATCTGTTGCAACTAAGTTAGCAGTGTTTTTTTCTTATTTTTTTGTTTAATAATAAATAATTAACAAAAGTGTAAAATTTATGCGCAAAATTCAATATGTATACTTACTTTAAACGCTTCATCGTCACGTTTGGTTTTCATTTGCAAACGTGTAATGGTCGACATGGTATTACTACCTGAAAATAAGAACAACAACAACAACAACGTTTCCTGAGAAATAAATCAATACAAATAGCATAATAATAATAATAATACAAGAGGAATATGAGACTCTGTTGCAATGCCATCCTATTCGACATTCGTTGGACAATTGTCTGTGGTGCAGTTTAGCTGGCAAGTGATTCAAAATGGGAGATTTTTGAGGTGGAATAAATTCCACATTAAATTGAACTGCAGTTGTTTCAGATTCATCGGAAATACAGACATCGTCAGGCTTCTTTTTGGTCTCGGCTAAAATTGCTGCTTCTTTACTTTTTTCATCTTTTCCACCAATATCTGTCTCATCTATACAGAGAAAAATAAACAAAACTGTTCATATATTTTCTTTTATTCACCATCAAAGTAACTGACCAATCATCAACATGCTGCTTTCGTATAGGTCGGTTAAAGATGGCAATTGATTAACTTTTTCTTCTTTTTTCATTGAAATGCGTCCAGTTTTCAAAATTGGTAAACCAATACCGCAATCAACTCCTTTCAAAAGTTTCTCACTACTTGCCAATGCTAATCTTATGCTAGAGTGGGTAATATTTTTTGACTGGTTAGTTTTCAACCGTTCTGCGACCACTCCTTCCGCACCATCAGCAGCACCTGTACAAACATACAGAAATATATCGAGAAGAAAAACTTTAAAAATAACAACCAATAATGAGATATTTTTTACTGATATTGCTCTGTTCGATTGTTTTCTTTTTAGCTGTAGATTCCGACGTGATTTTTCCATTAGCAGAAATGGAAGACGATTTCGGACTTTCAGCGCCCAATTTCACAACAGACGATACCGTTGTACAAATACTATTCGCTTTGGGATGAGGCTAGAAATTAAACAAAAATTTTCTCTTTTAAATTTCACTCTTCCATTTTGAAAATTCTACATCAAACCGATTTATCTTTCGTTTCTTTCTTTTCGACAATTTTTTCTTCCGACTGCTTTGAAAGTGGTCCCCCATTTTCTTCAGCTTCATCCGAATCATCGTCCAATCCATATTTTGAAAAATGCTTCACCTTGAATAAGACAAAAAATGTAGAAATAGAAACAATTTCCAAATTCATATTCTTCTTCCTCCCAACATCAACAACGGGATCAAGAAGAAAAAGAAGAAGAAGAAGAAGAAATATCATGCTCGCGCTTACTTCAAAAATCCAAGAACCAGTAGTTGGAGCATAACTGACAAATTTCGCGTTCATTTTTTCACACGCCCGTTTCAACTTTTCCTCATAACCAAGATGTTCCAATCGTTTAGCATCCTGAAATCAGTTTTTTTTTTCAAATAAATAAAACAATTTTGTCAGTCAAATGAAATTTTAAACTTTGACGATGAAACGATGAAAAAAATAATTATTTCCAAATATTATTAATTTTACTTTGATTGGTTCTTGACGAGTTTTGTCATTGGGCCAGACACGTTCCAATGTGATTATAGCAGCCCGATTCAAGCCCTGACCTATTGGTGGCTTGGACGAGGCGTCCGGATAGACGGTCACTTCCTTCAGTTCAAAGAAGACGAGCTTGTCCAAATTGAGATCGGTCAAATTCAACGGTCCTCGCCAAACAATTTTCCCATATCCATGTCGACCAACTTCGAAACGGTCAACAACGCACTCGCCCGAGCGTGTCATTTTCGACGCCAGTTCGTCCAAATTTGGCGTGAAATAATAATCCGAACGTGTTGATGTGATTTTCAAGCCTTTCTTGTTGAATAATTTCACTCCTGTCGACGACGTTCCACTGTCGTTCAGGTCGACAACGTTGGTCGACGCTGACGTTGAATAATTATTCTTATCCGACATTTTGCTTTCAATTCCACTTCTACTAGGACCACCACTGGAGGCGATGTGGTCGTATTCAGAAACTTCAACCGTTCCATTTATCGAAAAATCCGACGACTTGGTAATGCTTGGACTGCTGTTCGATTTGGCTTTTCGATCTCTGGATGTATTATTATTGATCAGTGAAACGGCCGCGCTTTCATTGTCTGCATGGGAACCGTTGCTCAAACTGAAAATCCATTTATCATCAATTATATGAAAAACAAAATTATCCAATTGTATAAATTTTCTTCATTTTATATTTTTTACTTCGATCCCTCATCTATTGACGTAATTGGCTTCGCATTATCGAAAAATGATAATTCCGGTAGAAACGGGGTACAATTCGTATTGGAACACTAAAATTATCACTGCTTTATCAAAGAAAAAAAAACAGAATTTTCATCATTTCTTACTCTTATTTCAAATAAATTATCATTGTCAACAAAATAATTTTTATTAACCACACACACTGCACGTACATTTTAAAAATAACACTAATAAACAACAATTCAGGCAATCGAAAATTTATAAAAATAAAACAGTTAGTAAATATGAAATGAACGGTCAACACAATTTAAACAAGCAGATGACAAAGTAAATTGGAAACTAATAACGCACATGTATATATAAATAGAAAATTCTTTTACAATAAATAATGATGCTATCATGAACAGAAAATACAAATTTCTCAAATCAATTAACTAATAGAATGGCAAATTAGCTGTCTTGTTTATTCGGCAAATGAATAATCATTTTACCTGAACACGTTTCTTCAGCACGAGCTTTTTTATCCTGTCCCTTGGTACAAAACCATCATGCGAACCGCTCACCACTTCTTCGTCCAAATCATCAACCAGTGCTGCCAAGCTCTTAAGTGAAAAGAATATTAAAAAATAAAAAGAAAATAATGCACAAATTAAAAAAAAAACATGCCTTAGCTTGTCGACTGCTAGCTTGCAAGCGGTCCATGATTGGTTTTGTAGGTATGCGTGGTGATGACCGAACCGGAGGTAGCATGACCGTTTCCGGTACTACTCTAGACAAAGTGGATAAATCCAAAGCTTTGCGCATCTGCAGTGGATCTGTTGGATTTTTCAATAACTCCGAATGAGATTCGGTTAATTTCAACAACGGACTTTCGCCGTACGGTGAATTTGCCATCGCTTGCAACTGAGAACGAACCAAATTTTCTTGCGCTGCCAGAACATTCGGATCACTGGAATTGCAAACAAAAAAAAATATCGATCAAGATATATTATTTCAAATCAAACATGCTTACGTTCCAATGGGCACAACGTAATTTGTATTAAGACCTGCACTTTGCTGTGCAACTCCGGGAAAAGAAGAACTGCTCAATGCATTTGCTTTAAAAAATATACAACAGACTATTTTTATTTCAAAAAAAATATGTAAATATGAAAAACTTTTACCAACCTGGGACAGAAGAAGAAAAAAAAGATAGCGTCGGCTTGGTGTTAGCTGGAGCACCGAATAAATTTCCAGCAATAGTACTCGAAGGTTGGCTGCTGCCAAATAATCCACTGCCCGAGAACAGTGATGGCTGTCCAAAAGCTGTCCCAAACAATGACTTTTGTTGTTGCTGTTGTTGCTGCTGCTGTTGCTGTTGTTGCTGTTGCTGCTGTTGCTGTTGCTGCTGTTGTTGTTGCTGCTGCTGCTGTTGCTGTTGCAGTGACGTTATTCCACCAAATAAACTTGGTTGTGCTAAAAATATTCACGTGAAAAATTAAAGTTCAAGAAAAAATAAACGCTTAACGCTGGCGGGTCAATCAGTCCAAGACAAACACGTGCAAGCTTACAAGTGGGCTGAGGAAAGCCCAATGTTGATGTGCCAAAAGTAGGAAAAAGTGATGCTGCTGTAGTAGTAGCTGTTTTATTTCCAAACAGACTACCACCAAACAAAGATGCCGTAGTAGCAGGCACCGCAGGCACAGCTCCAAATGGTGTCTGCTGCGTCTGTCCAAAAATGTTCGCCTTAATAATAAAGCATAAGCCGAGTGTCATCCCTTCAATCGATGATTAAATTACTTGAGTTGCTGCAGGTTGAGATTGCAGCTGAGGTTGTCCAAACAGAGATGTCTGGCCAAATATAGATCCAACTGTAGTTGCTGTACTAGTCGCTCCCAAAGCAGGTTGTCCAAAAATGCCCTAATAATAAATGTTGAAAATGAATAAAATATTTTCACATGCCAACAAATGCTTGTTGCAAAAATAAACCTGCTGTGGCTGTTGTGGTTGCGTTTGACCGAACAATCCTCCTGTTGGGGCAGCTGTATTAAAGCTGAAAACTGACGTTGTCGTAGCCGGCGTGCTACTGAATAATGAAGAACCAAAAATATTAGTAGTCTGTTGAGCAGTAGTAGCCGTTTGACCAAACAAGCCAGTGGATGGCTGTGATGCACCAAATGTACCTTAAAACCGATGAATGCTTTATTGAAACAAACAGACGAACATCATAACAACACGGTCACCACGCATTTGCCTTACTTGTTCCAAACAACGGTTTTGCTTGATTACCAAAAAGAGAAGGAGCTGAGCTCGCTTGAGCTGGTGTAGTTGAAAACAGTGAGCCAGCATTACTCTGTGGAGCGCCAAATCCAAATGTAGCCGCCGCAACTGGGCCTTTACGGTTTGCCAAATAATCTTCAACTCTAAGTTCCTAATTACATAATACTGTTATAATTACAGGTAAAAAAATTAAATTTAGAAGAATAAATTTAAATTCGGTACAAAATAAATAAAAACAAAACTACACACGTTAATATATATATATATATATATCAAAATAAATTATCATAATGAAAGCTCATTTGAAAAATTAAGAAAAATGTAAAAAAAATATTTCCTTCATTTTTCCTTATATATTACTTCTTCATGCATACTTTATTTACAGATAAATATTCAGAAAATAATTCATAATTGCAAACCTCTACACCACGTAAATGACATTTTAGTTAAAATTCTGCGTTTAAAATTTTAAATATTAACTATCAATAAAAATTAAAAAAATATTAGTACACCAACAGTTACATTTTATATGTAAAACCAACTGTCTATTGCTTCAATCAACTTCAAAAAAAACTTTTTTTGATTTTCCAAGTACTTCCGCTTGAAAAATTTGTTACATTTTACATAAATTTACATACGCTAAATATAAAGCAATACTTTAAAACATGTTTATGAACATTAAAAAAAATACTCTGAGGATCAATTCCGACTAAACTGATAATAATTATTTTCGAATTAAAACATCGCAAATTAATAATAAATAAATTTTACAGATTTAATACAAAAAATAAATGCAACTGTTTAAATTTATCTATGTAATAAATCTTAGAATTTTCAAAACGAAATTGAAAATAAACTTCATCATCAAAGCATACTGTAATTCATCTAATGTGAACAACAACATATAGTATGACGATAATAAACAGAGTAATATACGAATTTTACCTCAAAACTTTTCCCTTCATAATGTTTCATTCCAGTTATGCACTGAAGTTTTGTACTTATAGCAGTTTGTATGTTATTCCTCATCATTGTGTCGCTACCAACAACTGGTTCAAATTTCACTGTTGTACCACTAGCAGTTGTAGTCGAACCAAACAACGATGAACTAGTTGTAGCTGGTGCACCAAAGATGTTGGTCGCCGCCGCTGGCTGTCCTGCTGGTTGCCCAAATATTGAAGTCGTTCCAACAGTGCCTAATATTACAAAAAATGAAAATTCCTTATAAACAAAATCGCTGTAATTACCGAATGTTGATGGCGCTGAAGCTCCAAACAATGGTTTATTTTGAGTAGAACTGAAAATGGACGATGCTTGTGCACAAAATGTAGGAGCTAAAATATCAATCGAAAGAAATTAAATAATATTAATATTTCACATACTTGTCCCAAAAAGCGATCCCTGAGTAGTAGCTGTAGATCCAAACAATCCTGTACCCGTGGAAGCCGGAGCAGTGCCAAATAAGCCAGTTGCTTGCGTAGCTGGTGTTGGAGCACCAAATAGGCCAGTAGTTTGCTGCTGACCAAACGGTGCATTAAACGAGCCTGAAATATTTTTCGGTGAATTTCTCTAATTTAGAAGGAAACATTTTTCTTCAAATCAAATTCTCAACATATCGAATGATTAGGATGTTTATATTCGCACCTTATATGAAGTAAAAGCATGCATAGAAACAAATATGAATGAAAATTTATAAAATAATTAGAAGAACCACACACTTCGAAAAATTAAACGTCAACTGACAAATCTATACACAAACAACCTTAACAATATAAATGGAATTATCAAGGAAGTCAGTTGTTATTCAAACAGGCTTACCTGCGCCGGTTCCAAAGCCGGTTGTACCAAATGTTGGTTGATTTCCAAACATTATTTTAACGTAATGAAGTCCACAATTAAATAAAGTATTATTACGTCAACTTGAAATGTTGATCCGAGTATACTTTTGATATTGACAATCAGGTACAGTAAGGAAGAATAACAATTAATTTCAATTTTCTAATGCTCTATTTCTTTTTATTGATCAGAAAATGATCAATAAAAATTATTTTATGCATTTAAAATTACCTTAGTTTTATAAATTAATAAATAAATTGTTGTTTTGATTTAAATTTTAAATATTTTAAAGCTATTTATGATATTGGATTAATAAACATTATCTTAAACACAAAACGTTCATCAATAACATTTTATTATTTTATTATATTATATTATATAATCCTATATGATCCTAATGATTTTTTCTTATTTTGAAAAAAACTGAACAAAAAATTAATAAAAACGGATTTAAAAATTTTAAACAATTTCCGAGTATTACAATATGAATGTTTGCGTTAAATTTTTGCTTTAATTACTACTACAAAAATTATTATTTTGTTATTACTACTTAGCAGATGTTTTAATGCAAAATGCAAATAAATTTTATACCTATACATCTTTTTATAATTACAGTACGCTTGCACGAATTATAATTTTAAAAAAATGCATGCTTATGGTAACTGAATTGTGTCACATAACTCTTGTTAACTGGTATTAAGCACTGTTATATTGCAAATGTTTAATATTTCATTAATGAATCAAATATTTACTGAATCACAGATTAGTGAAATAATATTCTTTTGAAGCATTTGGAAAATTTTAGGTAACGTAAGGCATGTTTACAATATCGTAAAAAGCATCTTTTCATAATATGACAGTCTCTTCACCATATACTTTGATTTGCGGCGCTTTTGCCGGATGGGTTGTCGATATGGTATTGCATCCGCTGGATACAATAAAAACTCGCTTACAGTCATCTTCTGGATTCAAATCTAGTGGTGGATTTTCATCAGTTTATGCCGGCATTCCTTCTGTAGCAGTTGGATCAGCTCCAAGTTCGGCTCTTTTTTTCTTCACATACGAGCAGTCCAAGCAGTCAGTTTCCAAACATATTCACAACGACTTTATTGTTCATATGCTATCTGCTGCTTTTGGAGAAACAGTGGCTTGCTTTGTTCGAGTTCCTACTGAAGTATTCAAACAAAATTTACAGACAAATCCGCGTATTTATTTAAGAAATATTTTCAATTCAATTATCAGTAAACATGGTTTTGCTGGTTTTTATCGTGGTTTCGGTTCCACTTTATGCAGAGATATTCCCTTCTCAGTAATACAGTTTCCACTTTGGGAATATTTTAAATTCAGAATGAGTAATGGAAAACCAGAAAACTTATATCCATGGGAATGTGCTGCTTGTGGATCAGTTGCTGGTGCTACTGCCGCAGGTATTTGTCAAGAAATTGAGTAAAATGCTCATGAATGAATGTATTTATTCCAGGTATAACCACCCCCCTGGATGTTGCTAAAACGAGAATCATGCTTTCTGTGAAATTAGGTCGAAGCAATTATTCAGTTATTTCTACACTGATGGATATATGGGAAAACAAAGGCATCCGGGGATTGTTTGCTGGCTGCGTGCCACGCGTTGCTTGGCTATCAATAGGAGGCTTTGTTTTTTTTGGAGCTTACGAATTTATTAAAGGTTTTCTTTCGCTTACTCTGCCATTTAGTATAACAGGAGTGGAAAGTGAAGAGCTGTTTCGAACCACTGTAAGCGACGCGATAGCTAAGCTACTTTACAAAGAGGGAATTATATCACAGAGTCCTGTAACGTTTGATGAACGGATAGCAGAAGCTAAAGAGAATGGGTTGCGACGAAAAAATCGAAAATCTAATGATTATTTTGACGGAAATCAATGAAAATAATTATGCAAACTATGAAAAATTAAAATTCCCTTCAATGCATATATGTTATTGTGATGGTCAAATGTCAGACTGATTGCAAGTCACATCGTTTATAGTGTATTTCCATTTGTGAATAATGATTATTTTTATAAAATTATTTGCTTAAATATGAAAAAAAATTTTAGCTTGAAAAATGCTTGGAAATATTCCACATTTTGTATTTGTTGTTCGTCATTTAACCAAGTCAGTGATTTTCGGAACGAAGTAAACCTGCACCGTGTACAATTCATTTTTATATTTAACGTTTTTTTTGCATTTCAGTAAACTTTTTCGTTTTCCTAAACGAATAATAAAGACAGCTGGAGAGGATGATCATTTAATTTTTCGTCCTTCAATTGCGGAGAAACGCAAAAGACGAATCTTGCGAGCTCCATACCTTGAAACAAACGTAAAAGTGGAAACCAACACCAAACACATCGCTGAGCAACAGTTATTCAAGGATCCAAGTGGAAAAATTTCTTGGCGAAACTTGAATGTTAAATCTGATATACTGATGTAAAACAATAATAATTAATATTTTCATCAAGTGTATTTGTTAATTTCTTTTCTCAGCGAAAAAATAAGAACAATGCGTAATCGGCAAAGACGAAAGATAGCAAATACTATTTTATTGGAAGGTAAGAATCTGATCATGGAAGCTGTTGCCGCTGGAATTCAGTTACAGCACGTTTTATTTTGCGAGTAAAGTCGTGTTATTTATTTAACTCGATTAATAAGTGCAATTTTTATTTTAATGTGCAAAGTTTGAAAGTGTTAGAAAATATGCCTTTGCCTGATGAAGTGGATAAAGTGCGAATAAGTACTCATAGAATGAATACATGGTCTTTGTTGGATTCGCCTCCTGGAATTATGGGTATGCATAATTTTGTTTATTGGTTATTCTGAATGAGTCTGAAATTGGATGTGATTAGATTGAGAGAAATTTGATTCATTTTAAAGAAAGGAATTGGAAATGAATTTTTCTTTTTAAGATGTAAATACAAAAAATATGTAGATTTAAAATTGTATTGATAAGTTAGTCTGTTAAAAACTGTGATGCATTGCTGTGAAAGTGGCAAGTGATGAATGAGATAAAACGCAGTGGTAATTTTTTATCTATTTTACTACTAGTCCTTCATCGAAGTATGTATATGCAACGCATTTCTTGTTTTTGTAGCAGTTGCTAAGAAGCCGACTTATGAGGAAATATCGAAGAGTAAAAATTCGCATATTTTGCCGTTGACCGTTATTTGCGATGGTTTGAAAGATCCTGGAAATGTGGGATCTTTGATTCGTTCTCTTGCCGCCATGGGATGCAGACGAATTTTGGCGGTTACAGGTAATATTTTTAAACTTTTATTAATTTTATATCTAATTTATAATGATTTAATGTTTTATTTATTCTAATATTTAATATTTTCAAAATGAATATTTGAATTTTTTAACACTTTATAAAATTTAAAATATTAAACTTTTAAGGATGTTGCTATTTTTGGGAAGTGAAAGTGTTGCGCAGCGCTTCGGGTGCACATTTCTACATTCCTGTTTATGAGGACATTTCCTGGAATCGCATGTTAGATTATTTACCGCATGATTTTTTCGTAAAATTTTTTGCTTTCATGTTTTACTTTTGAAATTCAGTTTTCTTCTTTATAGCTTTATTTGGCTGATTCAAATGTGAAGAATCAGAAAAATGAAGAATCTTTATTAACAATTCGTTTTCAGAGAGATACGGAAATTGTACTAGTTGTCGGCAGCGAACGGACTGGGCTTAGTGAACAGGCATTGCGCTTTGGCGAACAGCATGCGGGCAAGCGTTTACATATTCCAATGACTAATGATAAGTTTTGTTTAAATTCTGCAGTCGCAGCTACTCTAATTGCGTTTGAAATTCGTAAACAGATGTCATAATTAATTGCAAATCTATTAAAATTATACAATCAGAAATGTAGAAATGGATGTTTTGTTAAAATTGTGCACTTACGAAATACTTTACAAACAAAATTTTACTTTGTTTTCAAATATCAGCAGTCGTACTGTAGATGACCAAAGATTGGCAAGTTGTACTACCGAAGAAGTATTGGAATAATGTTGTAGAAGTGGATGAATTTTACGCAATTGAACTTGATGATGCAAAACTTGTATCTTCATACGTGCAAGCATTCAGTGAACTATGGCCAATTTATTCATATAAGCATTTGAAGCGAGTTCGTGGAACGCAGCCATTTACTATCTTACTGGCACCGGTAGGTGAAACGGATGAAAATAAACTATCAAAGGCAGAATGCTTTTCTGATTTGGCAAAGTTGAAATTATTGAAAATCAATGTACCAAAATATCCGCCATTGACTCGATCTCAATACGAAGCAGCAATGCTAATATGGCCTGTAGCTTTTCATCCAAATAAAAGAATAGCAAATTTGATGGATTTGTCCATTTTTTCCAATGCAGATGTGTTTAATGCGGATCGTTACATGCGAATGTGCATTGATAGTGCTAAAAAGGTGAAGGGACAAGTTGGAGTGGGCTGTGCAATTGTGGAACCAAAAACGGGCACTGTCATCTCAGTGGCTAACAACAGTTTGGCGTCGGAAAACCCCATACAGCATGCTGTGATGTGTGCTATTGATCTGGTGGCTGAGTTTCAAGGTGGCAAGCCATTGTCGAGGCAGTGCAGTGGTGTTTTGCATGCCGAAAAAGACCAGCTATCTCCAGATAGCGGTTCGTGCTTTTATCTTTGTACAGGATTTGATTGTTACGTGACAAGAGAGCCATGCGCAATGTGTTCAATGGCATTGTTGCATTCGAGAATAAGACGAGTTTTTTATGGATATCCTGTGAATCATGGCGCTCTTGGTTCAGCAGCTATGATTCATATGCTAAAATCGTCAAATCATCGATTCGACGTGTTCAAAGGTATTTTAGCTGACGAATGCCTTCAATTGGAAGTTGCCGAAAAAACAAGTGAAGTTTAATTTCAATTTTCATGATGCATTTTAATAAAATAATTTTATGCTAATTGTTGGTTTTTTTTACATTTCGTATTCACGTAATACAAATAAATTTAGTTGCATAGTTCAACAGTGAGTTATTTGCTGCAGCTAATAAGTGAAAATGATTCTGAGGTGATTTGAAATTTAAACAGATATTCTGTAAATGGTTTATTATGTATTTTAAGATGACATAGTGAATTATTGAATAAGTTATTTTTATATTTTATTTAAACTTAAGCATTGTTTAGTAATTTTTTTAATTCAGTGAATGTGCAATTGGTTATTTACTTAAGCTGTGTGAATTACAATAATAAGCAGTTCATGAGATCTGTTATGATTATGACCATGAATTTTTGTCGCATGAATTAAAACAATATTTTTTCTCAAAAAAAGATTAATTTGAAGTGAATTAAACAAAAACTTTGAAAAGAAATATTATCACAAGTGAGCAGTTTTTTATAATTGAATGTTGTTGCGATTTTTGAGAATATTTTAGAAAGTTTCTACTTTTAATATTGTTGTTAATTTTGGAAAGATGTTTATTCTATGCTATCAAATAATATCTATCTTCAATAGTTAATGCTTTTGTTTGCTTGATGGTAAAAGAAATTCGAAGAATGTAAAATTTTTGAAAAAAGAAAATGAACATAATAAATTTCAGTTTAAAATTAATTTAACGACTTTGAAGTTTGTTATATTGTTTGTTAACTTTAAAGCTATTTAAAGTAGTTTAATTAAAATGCAGATAATTTAAAGTTTAAATTTCAATTTTAAATTTATTCTTATTCTTATTAGAATTATTATTGACTGTTTTGAATTTTTTTGTTGAGAGCAAGCAGGCTTGTTTGTTTTTGAGTTTGTGATTTTGTATTTCATTTGTGATGTCGAGTGAAAAAATTGACAATGCTCAAAAGAAGCTGGATAATTATGCAAAAATTTTGGATCAATTGAAAAGTGCCGAAAAAAGTTATCGTTTTTCAATTACGGAACCAATGATTGCAGAAATATTGGAAGATGTTATTAAAATACTGGCAAAAGATGCGACACTTTTGGAATTGGAAGCTCCTTTGATAATTGTTGGTGATTTGCGTGGCAATTTTCACACGTTGCTTCATATTTTTGTCAAATTTGGTTGGCCTCCAACAACTCGTTATTTATTTCTGGGCAATTATTAATTTTTTTGCAATTTTCATATAAACATGATTGTTGTTGTTGCTGTCAGTAATTATTTTCATTTTCAGGCAACATTTATGGTGATTTAAGTCATTTCAATCTTCGAACAGTAGCTTTGATTTCATTGTTGAAAATTTTTCACTGCGATGCAATATTTCTACTACGGGGAAATTTCGAATCGTCCGTATCAATTTATTTACCCGGTGTTTCAAAAGAGGCAGACGATGATGATGATGCGTACAATTTTAGCTCTCTATTTTCGCTCCATCTACAGGTGCATATATAATATGTGTGTTTTATTTTTGATCATTCAATTTGCTCAGTTTGAGATATTGAACAAAAATTCATCAGCAATTTATTTATTTATTTATTTATTTATTTATTACAATTTTTTCCATTGATCTCAATTGTGAAATTGGATTTGCGAATAATTTTCAATTGCACAAAGTCGTATTGCTTATTATAATTGTTTGATGAAGGGGTTTTTTGTAATTTTTTGAAATATTCGAAGTTGCTTTTTAAAAATGTTTTAATTAAATGATTTCTCTTGTTTTTTTTTGAATTTCAGGAAATGTTTCACCACCTTCCGTTGGCAGCTGTGATCATGTCTCGTATATTTTGTGTGCACAGCGGCATTTCACCGATGTTGGTTGATTTTGATCAAATTCGATCGCTTCAACGTCCGTTGAATGTACCAAAAATTGGCTTGATTGTTGACTTGCTCAATGCTGAACCGAAATCGAGCATACAAGGTTATGTATTCAATGAAAACTCGAACTCGAATATTAACAATTTAATATTCGGCGAAAATGTGGTGGAACAATTTTGCAACGATTTTGCAATCGATCGGATCATTCGGGGACACGAGGTGATGATGATGATGATGATAATGTTTTTTTCTTTTATTTTCTCCCCATTTATCGCTTTTACATTATTTAAATTATCCAATTGAAATTAATTGAAAATAATTGGTATTTTATAAAATTTAAATTTAAAAACTTCTGAAAAAATCACACGCACACCACACACACACACACACGAAGAGGGCTATTTAATGTAAATTTTGCTGTTGTTGAAAATAATCTTTTTATTTATTTATTTCAATTTTAAATTTGAAAAAACTCATATCTAACTTTAATTTTGAAAATAATTTTCATTCAGAACGTCGAGAAGGGTTATGCATTTTTTGCTGAAGAAAAAATGCTGTCAATATTCAGTTGTCTGAATTATGAAGATAACAATGAAGCGGCAGTGGTGGAAATTTATCCAACCCTGGAAATTCAAATTAACGTATATTCATTTATTATTATTATTTAATTTCTTTTATTTGTTCATTTTACAATCTGTAAAACAAATTGTAGATTTTTCGGCAATCAGAATCGCCGTCTATGTGAGTGTTGGTTGCACTGACGAAAATGGAACAACTGTTCAAATTTTTCTTGTGAATGGAAAAAAATTGTTCCATCAATTATTGTAATTAATTTCCAATTACCCATATTTTTTTGTTTTTTAATTTATAAGAAACTAGAAAATTTGGAAATTTTATTATTCTTTTCGAATAATTTCGAATAATTAATTTCAGTATATTGTTCAGTGTATTTTTTTACTATGAGGAGAAAAAATAATTATTTTCATTTTTCAAATTTGACAAACTGAATATTTTCAAAAACAAACAACACAAGCAAAGAATCGGCTATTGTTGTTTGTTATTCATGCAAGCCGTTGTCAGCATTTGCTTAAAAAACAACAGAAAAAAATAAAATGTTATCAGAAATAATTGGGGAATTTGCAATTACATTTCTTTTGGTAAAATTTACACTTAGTAATTATCATTTGATAATATTTAAATTTAAAAGTAAAAAAATGAAAAAATTTTCTTATATTGTAAATTCCTCCTCCAGTCTGTTGTGTGACCAGTGAATATTATATTATATTGAATGAAAAGTACTTTCTTTATTCGATTTTAAACAATTGTCATGAAAAGTGCAGCAGCAGAGCAGTCAGAGTTATTATCTATGCAAAAAATTAAACAAACAACATTGTTCATCTATATTAAAAGAAATACATGAAAATTATTTGAGTATTGGTAAAAATTGAATGAAACAATTTACATTTATTCCAATACAACTAACGATTGTAAATTTAATTTCACATACAAAAAATAAACTCCAATATACAATGATCATTGTTTTATAGTTTCTTTTGTAAAAGTGTAATAATATCTTTGAAAAAAGAATAAATATTAAAATAATACTTCAATTTAAATATACCGTTTGTGTGTTGCATTTTGGATTATTTTAAAATGCTTTATCGTATTCAAAGCGACAATATTCAATTCAATCATAACTGAACACAGACAGAAAAGGATCATTTTCGCTTTATTACGTCATTGAAATTGTCTGATGCAAATAATAAAAATTTCCTCAAAATTCCATTTAATAATAATAATAATTGATATCAAATGCAGTTTCAGTTATTCCAACTTTTATAATTTTTTATGAATGAAATAATTAATTTTCAAAAAAAAATTATTAAAAATTGGGAATAAGCAAATCTTTTTTTTTCCAAAAATTTAATCATCTTGATGAAATTAAAAAAAATTATTTCTTTTTTGAAGTTTATCATAGAATTTATAAAATCATTTCATATACAGATATCATCTCAGGAAATGAAACAATCGTTAATAATATCTTCATAATTTCAATTAAATTGTTTTTTCTTTGCATTTTACGCTTGTCATATAATTCATGCAAGTTAAAAAAAATTTCAAAAGTAAGTTGAAATATTTGAAATAATCAATTAGAAGAAATGGATAAAGAATGTTGAAATAATAATTGCAGTAGTTGTTTTATGAAAAGAAAAACAAATTTTTTATTTTTCAAAAATAATAATTCATCATTTATCAAGATGAGATATGAATTTTCTCAGAATTGTATTTGTATATTATTGTGACGTTTGAATATTATTGAGGTGACGTGTGTCGAAGGTTCCAAATTTACACTTGCATCCTACTCGGCCACCTGTTGCTGATAGTGGAACTGATATTTGTTGACACAACGGCGTACTCAAAGTAAACAAGCCTAGCCGCCGCTAACAAAAGCCCCAATTGCCGCCCCTACCTCCTGCTCGACAAAGCTTATATATATATATACACATATATATATATACATATATATGAAAATTGTTAACAATTACAAGATGGCGTGGCGGCGGCAAATCGCCCGCCACCTGGTTTATGTTAAATTTTCTACCTGCGTCGATTGTGATTGGTTCTCGTCCACGATCTTAAGCCGAAATAAGCCGTCTCAACAGTCAGTCAGTGCAGTTCACCAAAGCTGGTGGCAAAGGTCGTGAGGATTCTAAGTAGTAGTGCCGCAGGTCACGGTATTTCAAGTCACCTGCTCTCTGCTACTTAAGATTCTTACCACCTCTATCTACTCGTCGTCGTCATTCACTGCAAAATTCAATTCCACTCACAAATTTATGCATACATATATTTTTTTTCTTTTTCTATCCCATCTATCTAAATTTTATGGTAAGCTAAATAATATGATATTAATAATCATCACCATATGCTATTGTCATAAATATTTAATTAAAAGTACATTTAAACTATTAATAAAGCATCTTAATTTCAACTATATATATATATATATATAATATATATATATATAGTTTATTTGATTTTTGTTATAATGATTGTAAAAAATGTAAAACGTTCAACAAATTCAAATTCATCTCAAATAAGAAAATGTCAAAATTTTACGTTGACATTCAACATGCGCAAATAAATATCTTTTAATCATTTTCATACTTCAGTTAATTGGCATTTATTAAGATTAAATTTTTGCAAAATGAAAAATTTTCAAAAATCAATTTGTATTTTTCTTCTTTACTATTCTATCTTACAACAAATTCGTTGATTTCAACAACAATGCCTGAGGAGAGAAATATCAAGTGGGAAAGAGAGAGAGTGAATTATGCAAATCTTTTCTCTTATCTCATTTGTTTCATAATAATTTATTACTGAAGAAAATTTATAAATGTTGAAAAAAAGAAATTGAAAAGTCGATTGAATATTGTAAAGTTGAAATTCATTTTTAAAACACATATATAAATTGAAGCTAAAAATAAAAATATAATAATTTCCATTCCTTTTTATTTCTCAATTATAATTATTGAATGAGCCAAATTTTCTACTTTCCAGCAGAACTAAATTTGAATTATATAAATTTCTGAATTATTATCATTTATTCTATTTACGTTGTGAATTGTAAAGTTAAAATAGAAGAAACCAATCCAAGAAATTGTCAATATTTCTTTTTTTTATTTAAGCATTTTCTCAACGATTCATAAAACGTTTCTTGCTAGCATCACTGAATGGTGTATAAATTTTCATGACCACAGTAAATAATAATAACAATCATAATAGAAATGCAGTTGATTCATTCATGCATACCATGTTATTGAAAATAAAGAACTGTTGTTTAATAATGTCATCATCATATTCTTCTATTTTTTATGATGCGCAGCATGATCGTTTAGTTCTTTGTCTGAAATGTACAATCAACAACTGTGTTGGCTTAGCAAGAACAAGCAGGCGGGTAAACAAATTGTTAGCTTTAACAGGCAGTTAGTTTAATTTGCACAACTGGAATCTGATTGAAGCAGGTGATTTTGCCTTAGTTGAACTGGCCACGAATTCTTGCTGTACAAATAAATGATTTTAAATTGTAACCTTCACTTGCAAAGGTTACTGATTTGGGCACGTCACATAAAAATTTACCATAATCCAAAATACTGCATACTGAAAATTTATAAATTTTCAAAAATAATGCTTCTGCTATTTTCAGTCACTTGAAAAAATTGTAAAATACAGTAATCGATCTTTATTTTCTTTTATTATTTACAGTTTTTGAATAACAGCAACGACAAAAATACTTTCTCAAATAAGTTTATTTCAAAAAAATCAATTTTGTTCAGTAAAATAAATTATAATTGATTACAATCATCATGCTAAATCGTACGCATTATTTGTTATCGTTTGTATTTCAATAATTTATGTACTGTGCCGTATCGATTATTATTACTATTATTATTATTATTATTATTATTTCTTCGCCCATTCAGGTTCATTTCCTTCTTTCTAAAATACAAATTAAAAATAAACACAATTTTTCTTTATAATAAATATATAAATTAATATTATTTCTCATATATTGTGAAAGGGAAAAAATTTTTTCTTTAATAATACAGTGATTAATTAAAGTCTGTACTTATTATCCGATTTTGAAATGAAATATCAAAGATACCTTTACAGATATTAATTGATACACACAAACGCATACCTCTTTCAAAACGTCATCAACTGAAAATTTGTTTGATTGTACTGATTTCAGCTGACTTCTGTAATCCGGCTGCTGTTTATTAATTATTTCTAATTTTGCGAATCTATAACAAAAAGATAAATATCACAAGTGGAAATAAAATAGTGCAAAAAATTTGCAACACGCACAGCTTACTTGAATGATCAAAACAAAAAAATTACCAATGAAAATTTTCTCCACCACAAGGAAAAAGCCCACAACCACAACCGGCACCATCACCGCAAAGGAAAATTATTCTTTCGGTATTTTCATTTGCGCAAAGGGAAAAAATTTTTCCACAAGAAAGCATGCATTTTTCAATGGATATCATTTTAATAGCTTATCTCTGACTAACTTTTTTCTCAAAAATATTTCAATAATAAAATTGCCTAATCAAAACTGCTGAAACAGTTGATTATTTAAAAAAAATTAAAATTTTCAAATATGTAAATCCAATTAAAGCCATTCTGCCATATATATATATATATATATATGTATGTGTATACGCTTTTTTGAGAAGTTTTATTCTTCCACTTCCACGTCGGCGTTTTTCTTCTCCTAAGAAGAAGAAGAAAAAGAAGAAGAATATCCAGTTTGAATGTCAATTTTTGTGAAAAGAAAAATATGAAGAAAAAAAACAAAAATAAAAAAATATTTTTAAATTAATTTTAAAAAAGCACCACCTCTTTTTTATCAATCTTCAACGCATCCAAGTTCCACTTATCCGTCTTGACTTGGCGTAAATTTTCGCGGAAATTTATCTGTTCAGCGGGTTTCTTGTGATATTTAGAGAATCTAATAAAAAATAATAAAACAAAAAGAAACTGCTCTGCTGTAGCATAATTTTGTCCAAGCAAAACAAACAAACAGACAAACAAACAAACAAAACAAACAACCAAACAAACAAACAAAACCAAACGGGGAATAGAATTGTTTTTTATAAAAAACAAGTAATCGCAAGCATAAATAAAACTGGTAGCAAAAAATGCACAACTCAAACCGTTGTCCAAACTTGTATGAACATTTTTTGCATTTCGCAGATATGATTATTATTATTATTATGACCGTAGTATATTTACTTTAAACATTACTAGCTAAAAAAGGAAAAAAAAATTCTAGCCGTTACGAGAACACGAGATGGTTGATTGTAAGATACTGATAGATAGATAGATGGATCTGGTGAGCGAAGAAGCAAAGATGAATGGCGAATTTTTGTTGCTCGAAATTCTACACTTTTATAGCAGCAGTGGAAGAAAAATTATGAAAAGAAAAATGATAATTTAGAAAGAAAAATTGAGTCAAAAGAAAACAGGGAGAACATCGCTTTGTAGTAAGTAGATTTTCTCTTTGAACGGATTCTTGATCGGCAATTTATTTTTTGTTCAATGAGCATCAATTGAATCCGATGCACGGGTAAGCATACGTTCGCCTTTCTTTCCCACGGCCCATTCAGGCGCTTTCTGAAGAGCAAGAAAATACATGTTTTCAACAAACTGCAATTAAACTGTTCGATCCGCTGCACAATTTTACACAAACATACAGTAGACCTGCGACGAGCATTCAAATTTTTTTTACATAAGACAAAACAACCAATCAAATGGCGATGCCAAAAAAATACACACCTCTTCTTTTTCTTTTTTCAATTCTTCAGTGACATCTTTTTTGACAATTTTTAAATTTGCCCGGAAGTCGACCTTTTCTTCTTTCTTCGCCGCAAACTTTTTAAATCTGCACGAGTCGAATTTCAAAAATTAAGTAAATAAAACAACAAATAAACAAACAAAACTTCGTCCCAGTTGACAAATGTAACACAATTGTGTTTGTACCTAAGCAAGAAGCTCTAAAAACAAAACAACAGAAAGAAAGAAAGCAAGCTGAAAAAGCTTTTCTCAAATCTATTCCATAACTATGCGGCTGCCTGGATTATTATTTTTATTAGCTATTCAACAACCTTTGGCGTGATGTTCACAACAAATGCTAAGCTGTTTATATACAAGCTTGTGATGACGTGATGTTATTTTCCATTTTCAAATGCAGCAGTTCAAGACAGCAGTGTTAGCTGATTGTAAATCGAAGACTTAATTATGTGGATGTATAGGCAAAAAAAAGAAAAGCGAGCTTACACACGTACATACGCACACACACACACACACACATACACACACGTTGTAAATAAATTCGACAAACTATATATATATATGTATGTATTGACATAGCTATTACTCACAAATTTGACAATTCTTTTATTCAAAGTTTTAAACATGCAATAACTATGCAATAAGGCAGTTGAAAACTGTTTAAAAAACTGAATTCCATTTATTAAACTGAAAATTAAATATCATTATTAATTATAATTAAAATAATAAAAAACAGAAAACTCAGTTTTCTGTAATAAACTAAAACATATACAAATATCAGGAGAGCATCATGCTTAACATGCTGTTATAGCAGAAATGTTGTACATTTGCATTTCACTTACTTGTTGTCGTATTTGGAAACTTTCTTCAATGTAGGCTTGACGCTGCAATTTGAAAATAATAAAAAGAAAAATCCATATAATTATTTTTTATTTTTTTAAATTATAACTTACAATTTTCCGCGCAAATCGTTCACTTGAATTGTCAGTTCGTTGATCTAAAAAATAAAAACATATTTTTAATCCTAAACATCAAAAAAATTATACAGTAAAAATTTACTTCAAAATCTTTTTGTCGAACTGAATATTCTAAATCATATTTCAGTTCTTCCAATTCGGCAATCCTCTTCACAAATTGACTTGCAATTTTTTCCAATTCACCTAAAGCAAAACCGTTCATATTTTTATAAATTATTACGCAAACATAAGTTGTATTATCAAATAAGGTGACATGTTTTTAAATCAGAAGACAAAAAGAGAAAGTGAAATAAACACATTCACAATGTGAATAATATTGATCTGATCAAATGCAGTGAACTGAAATAAACAAATCATCTTCAAATTGATAAACACGTCAATCAAAAATTTATGAATTATGATTTAGAAAAAAATTTACATTAAATAAAACATGAAAAAAAGGAAGAATTTCTTACTTTGATTGTTGATGCTGTCGACGTCAGGCAAAGGTATGATTCGTTCTTGAAGTATGCGTTGACGTTCTTGCTCTTTCAACAGCTGTTGTTGTTTCAAATCTTCAGCAGCCTTTTTCATCAACAGTTGCTGCAAATTCAAATCATGTTTATCAAATTACAACAAGCAACACAACACAACTTTCTAATCACTTAAAAACACTCCTTTCTTATCTCAACTTTTCAATCATCATATGCAGTTTTTATTTTAAAAAAATTTTTACAACATTTTCAAAATAAATACTTTCTCTTCTTCAAAAATAATATGCAAATTTACAATCTCATCTTACACGCAATTTTTTCTTCCGTTCCGGTGTGAGAAAACCTTTTTTAGCTTTTTTAGCTCGTCCGGCTTCTTCCAAACGCTTTCGTACTTCTGCTTTTTTTCGTTCACGTTCCTCACGCTTACGTCGAGCATCCTGCAGAAAAATATGCATAATTTTAAATTTTTTCAATAATTCATACTAAGACAAGACCAAAGAAAAAAAAATTATAAAATTACTTCTTCTTCATCGTCTTCCACTTGAGCACCTCCATATCTGTAATGACGGTCAGGAATTTCGACGTAAGCTAAATCCTCTTCTTCTTCCTCCCTTTTATAATATCTGCACAAATATCAAAATTTTTTATTACACACCCATTCATTCGTTCAATTTTTAATCATTTAACACAAACTTACTTTCTGTTCGAGTTAACGTCTTCGTCAAACATCCTTTTTCTTATAACTTTTACAACTAACTGGCAGTAAACAAAACTGAAAAACGTTCACCATTAAAATTCAACAATTCCACACGTTAATGGATTATTATTTGAAAAAACTTTTGCTTCATTCTTTTTTTTTATTATATATTCATACTTCACGTTGAGACAAAATATATACTGCATACTTCCTCAAACATACGTCACACTGTTCATTCATTATTTAATATTTTTTTCTGTAAAGCTGTTTCTTCCTCTTTTTTATTTAAATAATTACATAACAAAATCATAAAAATTTATTATTAATAAATAAATTTACATGAACAATTTCATGTTTTCTAACTTTTCCAATTCTCCTAACATTGAACAATTAGTTAAAATAATTTTAAAAAATAGGTAGCAAAACTTGAAAACAACTTCAATTTTTCAAATAAATAAAAAATTATTTTCATACATAATTTTTCTTCTTACTGTAATTTAACTGCGTGAGTTCAATTTAGGTGAACTGATGAATTAACGACGATCTGTGTGAAATTGTTTTGGTTGGAATAAATACTGAACGGAATTGACTAGAAAATTTTCGCTTTTCTATTATAATCGAAAGCTTAAAATCGAAGACAATTCATCATCAACACTTTCCATGAGATGATGTATTTGCAATGCACTACTTTTGCACGTTGTTTATTATATAACATCAACAGCCTACTTAATATATTCAAATTGATACCTGATATATATCACACGTGATTTGTTAAATTTTAATAAAACGCCATTGGGAAGAAATACCTTACAAATTGAAGAAAATATTGATTTAGAAAAAGAACTGCACATTAAATGTTATCAAAGAGCATACAATGGTGTATTAAAAATAACAAGTGGACGAGTTGTAGTTGGACACAAATGTTTAGCATATTTATTTCTAATCTGAAACTTGAAACGAATAAAAAAATTCAATTCAACAGCAAAATGTTACAACTTGCTCAAAATGTACGTTGTTAATAAAATTATCAGTGAAAAATAATTACTAACAAATAGTAATCAATCAGGTCAGTGAATCTAAAATGAAAATGAACACCGTTATGATCATCCATGTTAAAAATTTTGTTTTTGATAACTTTCTTTTTAACAAACTTATTATTCATATCACCTGACAACGTGGAAAAGTATGAAAATTACTGTAACCTAGAATAAACAAAAAACAAACAAGCAAACAACTTTATCATAATATAAACAAAGTGACAAAAAGAATGCAGGTCAAATAGCTGTTTAGTTAGTTTAATATTTATAATTTTTTTAAATAAATAATAATTTGTTCAATGAAATGTTCGCTATATTAAATTTATTACCCAAGCCTATTAAACTTGTATTATAATTAAAAAAATAAAGATTTAAAACAAGGGACAAAAAGAAGGATGAAAAATAAAATTTTATCAAACAATGTATAATGTTATCAATGAATTTGAAATTATTGAATATTAAAAATGAAAAATATTACCTTTTTGCTGATAAGAGTTATAGAGGGTGGAAAAGTTTGGAAAAGAAATGAGACGAGTGGAGTTGAGATTGGTGGAGTGAAGGGAAATAAAATTCGTAGCGTAGCGTTAGTTTCGTGAAGCGGTGAAGTTCGTATAGTTGCTGCCAGCTGGTTAGCTTTCAATCTTTATTTTTATTTGTTATAAGAGTGCCAGCTAACAACTAACCAACTAAAACTGCCTAGAAGAAGAAGAAGAAGAAGAAGAAGAAAGCTTGCTAGCCGTCTGTTGCGCTAGTTGGGCTGCTTGGAAACACGTCAGCAACTAGCCAACGTTTTTCAACGACAACTTTCTAATACTTCATTGAAATAAATAAATATATATCTGCCTGCCTGCCTGCCTGCCTGCTTGCTTGCCTGTCACCCTGAACATGCTACACTTCAAAACTTCATCCTACTATGCTTTGCATTATAATTTCGTAAGCAACGCGTGTGAAACTAAACATAGCTTTGGACTATAATCATCATTGGCTGGCTGGCTGTTAGCCAGCCAAATGGAAATAATAGCAAAATCAACTAGCTTTCTGGTCAGCGCCTCCTCTGTTTTCCGCTATTGACAACACAAAAACAGCCGTGCAAAATTTATACAACGTAGTAATAAATGTCAAAATTCTCTACATTCAATAGTTAAAATTCCCTCAATTCATAATTGCCGCTGATTTCCGCTTGCGTAATATTTTTCATTTTTTCCAACACATCTGTAATATTTTTTTCCATAATTTCTAATTTTAAAATATCAAATATAAATAACAATTTTAATAATAAATGATTTATTTACTTATTTATTTTTGAAAAAAAACTGACTGCGTTGAATGCATACTGAAGAAATTATAAAACTTGAAATCTGTATTATTAAATCTACTGCAACGATCATAATCAAGACATTTTATAATATTTTAACAATTTTGTTTCATATGCTTAATTTTTTTTATATTTTCAAAATTCCTTTCCTTTTTTAAAAATCATCTTTTACAATTTTTGCTGTAAATTATCAGCTATTAGATGCTATTACAATCTGTTTTTTAGGGACTATTTTTGCGTTACGATCTCTTATCGGTTGAAAATGATTACAGTATGATTCGATGTCAAAAACATTCTTTTCATTAGTCTTTACAAAGTGCGATTCCATTTGCTAATAATTCCTAATTGTGAATGGCTGCAATATTACGGGCTTCATTGCTTAAATTGTATCTGTTGAATTGCATCTAGTGAACAACGCTTGGTTGCGTTGAGGTTACGTGTGCGCGGAGCGATTGGTGTGCTGGCAAGTGTAGTGGTGAAGGTGCAGCGTCTGCTAAGGTGCAGTCGAGTGTGCTTAGTGCATAGTGTGTTGCAGTGTAGTGCATTTAGTTGCTGTGTGCTGCAGAGTTACGTGAGTGATTCCTGAATTACTGAACTTGTCTCTGTTGTTGGATCAAATAAAGTTATCCATCCCCCTCCCCCGCCGCCGCAAGCAGTTGTGTTTGATCACAGTAAGAATCATTCTTGCAGATCGATAGTCGATCTACCATAATCTGGAATACACAAAAACATACAGTCCACTGACCGAGCATCAAATTACGTTGTGTCCACAGCATTTTGGTCCTCTGAGCCGGATTCTGAAAAAGTCAGATTCCAAGTGATTGTGATTCTACGGAATCCGCGATCTACGGATAGATTGTGATAGTTATCAAAACAATGCTGAAAGAGAGATCTTCCTCCCCTCCAAGGAAGCTGGTCGAGTTGAAGAGACGACTGCAGTTCTTCGCGGAAGAGCTGGACCAACTATGCAAAGAGAATGTTGCAGCTGGTAGGATCGAAGCCGAGCTCGTTACTACCGAAGAGATCTACCGTCGAGTCGATAGATTCCGGGAAGAGTATGAGACTGGTCTGGACGGTGAAGAAGCGGCAACCGCGATAGCCGAGTGGGCAGAATATCGACAGGACTAAAGTGAGATCACTGTCCGTGCGCGAACCTTAATAAGCGCGGGAGAGGTGCACGCAACAAGTTCTCAGAACAACGCTTGACTGCCGTCCCTCCAGCTTCCCAAGTACGGAGGTGACGTCACCGAATTTCGGGGATTCTGGGACCGATTCGCTGACAGCATCCACAAGCGGACAGATCTCTCAGATGGAACCAAACTGACGTATTTGCATGGCTGCCTGACAGGCGATGCGTTGAGGGCAATCAGTTGCCTGTCCTCTAATGGCCTCTACAAGGTGGCAGTGCAGAGGCTGAAAGAACGCTTCGACCGACCGTACACCGCGGTGAGAAAGTTGACACTCGACCTGCTCAGGATCACCACCGGCGAATGGACGATGGGGAGGCTCCCTGACCACATAGACTGCCACATCGATACTCTGACAGAAATGGGGAAGGATCCCCGCACGGCTGAGTTTTCACTGGCAGAATTGTATGTCATTGCTGGCAGAGAGAAACTCGCAGACGCGACCAAGCTCAAATAAGATAAGCTGGTGAAGGCCGATGAGAAGTTGCAATCTGACTTGGCGGCATTCCAGCGTTTTATCCGGGAGCAAATGGGGTTGATGGCTGAGTCCCACTGGAGCATTTTTAAAACAGGGCGCAACTGGAAGCCCGGAAAGGCGTCTGAAAGCAGCAAAACCAAATCCACGATTCGCAAGGGCAGTTTGCCTGTCTGAGACAGGCGAGCGGTCGCACGCCACGCCTCAGTAGCAAAGGGCTCACACAAGGTGTTGGCCTGTCCTGAAGTGCTGAAAGCGAATAGCATTCAACGGCGGGCGTTGGACAAGAAGGCTGGCCTGTGCTTCAGCTACCTTGAACCAGGACATGAGGCGAAAGGGTGTGGCCAGCGTGGAGGAAAGAAGAACAGTGGGAGGAGCAGTGACTCCCCGGCCCCGCTATCCGGCGTGAAGCCTTCTGACCCATCGCAAGAGAGGGATCAGAAGGAGGGCAAACAGCTTCGACCCGTGAGGGTGAACCTCACTTCGGGTGATGAGTCAGGCGGGACTCGACTGCAGATCATCCGGGCTCGCGCTCATAGCGACGGAGGCAAAAAGATGGTCGTCAACTGCCTGTTCGACACGGCAGCGGAGCGATCATTCATCAGGGAGAATGTGGCGCAAGAACTCCAATTGAAACGCTTTCTGTTGTGCTGAGTGTTACGAAGCTCAAAAGTCACGGCTTGTGAACTTCTGACTCAGCCCTTTGTTCAGAGAAGCCTGAAGGCCGGTAATCAGCTGCCATGGACTATGGAGAAGTTGTGCGACAACGTCGTCTGGTCAAAGATCTCGATACAAGCGTGACCACATCTCCGCAGCTTGGGACTGCCGGATCAAGAAAGCGAAGAAGAGTTGCCAGTGCACGTCGTCCTTGGAGTCGACTACTTCTTCCGCCTGTTTGGGTCAACGATTTGTCGTGAACTGTCGTCGCTACCTGACAGGGACTGCGATGGAAGACCAGTGCGAGGAAGCAACCGCGTCCTGACCCGGCTGCATCAGAGATGGAGAGATACTAGAGGAGAATGGTAGATCACTTATGAACACGCTTGAAGCAGGAGTACATTGTGACGCTTTCTTCACATGAAAAGTGGCGAAAATTGCAGGAACAGTCGGCTGTTGGCGATGTGGTTTTAATCATCGAACTGAACACCCCTTGTAGCCAGGCACAGCTTGGACGAATCGGGGAACTGCTCTGTTCCCAAGATGGTAGGGCCCTCTCAGCCAAGTTGCAAACTGTGAGTAGCTTGATAACCAGATCAGTTCGCTCCTTGGTGCTGTTAGAACCAGGAGGGGGTTGATGCCTTACACCAGCCTCAATGGCAAAAATTAGTATATCATTGGTCGGCGAATGATACACTAACAATTGCTCACCCGAGTTTGTTTTTGTCTGTTCAGCAGTGAGCCGCATATCCTGCTGCTTGGCCGGAAGTCCTGGGTAACTGCGGGCGTGGCTGTAGTGCACTGTTCGCTGCGCCTAATCCCAAGTTGGGAAATAAGTGGCAGTATCTAAGCTAGTGGAGGCATTGCTTGCCAGCTCATCGTAAGCCACTGTTAGCGGCCTCACATCCTCTACGGCCAGCCGTCTCAATTCATTAAGCTGCTGCTGATGATATAATGTTTGAGGGTCTACTCGGCAGCCATCTGCATGCTCACTGATTCGTATTAATTGTGTGGCTCACAGATCAGTATACCGTTTGTTACGGCAACCTCTTATTCTCTAATTTGAAAAGACATGAATTGCTGATGATATTACACAATAATAATAACGTGCTGTATTGAAACAATTCGGTTTACCGTTGCGCATATCCAACATTTGTGCATTTTGTCCACTTCAGGGTGTAGCACTGTCTTCCGTATACTAATTTTTGTTGGCTCCTTTGGGTAGATACGAACTGAATTTCATCATTATTTGTCTTCATCATTAAAAAAAATCTCAAAGCAACGATAAGGGAAAGAACACAAGGTAGTTACGGTAAACAACAATAAGAGAAAATAGAATTTCATTTGTAGCTTTTGCACTTTTCTAGTTTATTTGTCTAGCTCAGTCAGTTCTGTCTAGCTTAATGCCCAATAGGGCTTTGCCTCCTGCTTTCTGATGATGTACAATTTGTTTACTCTAGTTTTCGTAATACTATGAATTATTAGTAATATTAGAAATAAGTAAAGTAAAATAAAGTAAAGTAAAGTAAAGTAGAAGTAAAATAAAAACAATTACAACTATTAGTAATATTAGTAATACTATGAAAAATGCAGTACTTTCCAGTTCAGAATTTTACCAGGCAAAACATTTCAGATGCACGATATCTGAAACATCATTTTCTTGTGATGTCATTACAACAGGCAAGCAAATACTGTTTAGTGGAATATGCACTAACAGTTATTTCGCTCATCAGCTAATGAACTCTCGATTGCAAAGCACTAAACTTAAACGCAAGACCAAATAAAAGTGATTTTGACAGTCTTGAATTCTACTGTAAATAACCATTTTGCAACATTTAGTTTTCATTTCTCATTTTATCAACCTCGAATATCGATTTCCTCATAAAAACTTTTCCATATGTTTATGTGAAAACTATAGAAAGGGTTGAGAAAAATGTAGTCGTATGGGAGCCAAACAAATGAAATTACCTATTTGAAATCATTTTACCAAACAAAACTGCAAGCAGAGAAGGATATTTTTCGTCTCAAGTTCACTCCATTATGAGTGTGCGCATTTTCTTGCTCTAGCACCGCATATGCTCTGCCGAAATACAGTCATTGTTAATTATCCTCGTAAGAGCACAAATTGATCTTTCATGTGCAGCCAAAACATTCATTCCCATTGTTCGGGGTGAACAATAACTGCGCAATATCAAACGATTCGTTGCCTGGATCAAGCAGTGAATTGTCCATTTCAGAAAGCGTCTGCCTGAAGCATTGTAAAAATTCCAAACTACCAGTATTATTTGGTTGAATTTATGCCTTGCGCATTTCTATGGCATCATGCTGCTCACAAATACTGAAATTCTAGCTGCTGTACGGTATCGTGAAATGTTTAATAAACATTTGGTGCATTATGTACTGACTTCACATTATATACAAGGGTCTGTAAAAAATTTCTCAGATGCAGCGTAGCTGCTTTACAGATTGAACTGAAAATGCTTTTGGCTAGCTTAGGGGAAATTTACTCCATATGTGTGTTGATCTAGTGAAATTTCAGAAAATCCTGTGATGAATTTTGACGTTGCTCATGATATAATATACATTCTTCTTGAAAAAACAATAAAAGTATTAATTAATAAAATAAAAAATTTAATTGTTGGTCAAGAAATGAAAAACATATTTTATTTTCAAAAAATAGGTTAAAACTTCACATTACACTGCATTATTTTGAAGTGAAAGGGCCATAGACAACTTTAAAATTCTCATTCAGAAAGAAATTTAAACAAAAGATAAAACAAAATTGTTCAAAGTAATAAACTTTAAAGTTTTACTTATTGGATGGCGTTAGCAAAATTTATCATTTCATCTGTTTCCGAGCTTGGGGTACGTGAGGCAAATTTCAAGTTGTCGAGGTAAGTGACCAATCAATCATTCATTTGCCGCATTATGATTATATTCATTTCATATTTATAATATATGTAGTAACTTATGGTTTCATTAAATTTTACGATACTAATAATATTAAAAACTTCAGAAATAGCAATACGTATTATCTGAAAAAAATGCTCCTTACCGCGATTCTCGTAGTAATTATTCTGGCATTGATCTACCACTTTGTTACTAAAAAAAAGCAAACTGTGGAATGGAAAGAAACGCGAGTTCATCCAATGACAGCAATTCCTGAAAAGAAAACACCAGAGGAAATTATTAAGGAATCAAAAGAACTGCAGCTAAAAGCAGACAAGAAACAGGTGGGAAAAACAAAAAAGAAAACAAAATCCAAAAAGAGCAAGAAAGCTATTAAAAGCATACCGAAAGGAACGGATATAAGCAAAGAGAAAACAGAAACTGATAAAAAAATAGAAATGGCGGAAAGTTCACCTGAAACAATTCCAGCAGTCACTGAAACAAGAGATGTAATTCCGCAAATTCTTTCCAACGTTGGGACAGAAGAAATAACCAAAGCAGCGGAAAAAATAAGACGGGAAGATTCAGAAAAAAAGAAAAGAAAACTGAAAAGAAAATCCAAATCCAAAAAAGACAGAGAAATGGAAAAAGAGATGTCAGTAAAGCAACATATGATGAGCAAAGAGAAATCTGAGACAAAATTGCGAACTCAAGTAGCACCATTTCAATTGCAAAGCATTGCACAATTTACGGAAGAAGAGAATATAATGGGGCAAGTCGTTGCACAGAGGGATTTTAAACAGCAGACTAAAGTAGAAGAAAAAATAAAAAAAGCAGACTCAAAAAAAAGAAAATTAAAGTCTGCAAAAAGGTCTAAATCAACAAAAACTAAGAAAGAAAAGACAGAAATGATGGTAGAGAAAGATATAAGCTCAAAAAAACATAAGAGCAAACTGGAAGATGAAATTATGCAATGGACACCAGAAGTGAGAGCACAAGCCACTGAGAGCAACCGTCTAATTGACAGAATGAGCAGGACAAGACTGTCAGAGAAAATAAGAGAAGAAAAGCAGCAGAAAAGAATTGGAGAGGGAAGGGAATCGAGAAAAAGAGAAAAAAGAAGTCCAAAAAGAAAATCAAAAGTCGGAATAAGAGCAAGAAAGGCGAAACAGAGGTGTACAGTAAAAACAACATATGCACGCAAAGCAGACACATGAAACAAAAAAAAGCAGGTTATGGAAGCACCAACAACAACGGAAATTAACTGCCAGCCGTTAGCGATGAAGCAGTCAATGTTCAGGCCAATCACAGTTGAAAAAAAAGCCTGATGAATTCATTAAAGAAGTGCA